>NC_090033.1:18456161-18458661 GCF_037176765.1 Anolis sagrei
TAGTCCGAACTTTGTTGGAGGTCTATAGGCAGGTACCCTATCTACCCATATCTCTTTGGGACACTTATAGAGGTCAACTATATGGCCAAATTCACCCCAAACGCACCTGATTTGCACTCCTTGCCACAGATTCCCAGTTCAACAGGTTGCCTAGGAAGGAAAAATATAATATAATATAATATAATATAATATAATATAATATAATATAATATAATATAATATAATATAATATAATATAATATAATATAATATAATAAATATAATATAATAAATATAATATAATAATAATATAAAATAATAATATAATATAATATAATATTATATATTATATATTGATATAATTCAAGACATATATTAAACCCTGCATACGTTATGTTTATAGGGACTAAAATATAGCCAGACCTGGCCTTCCATGCTCATGTGGTCAAGGGTGTCTGTGTATCCGCTCTGGGTTTTAGTCCGAACTGTGAATTCACTGCCCAATTGCTTTACCCTATCTTTATATCTAGTCAATCTATGTATCATCTATATCTATCTATCTATCTATCTATCTATCTATCTATCTATCTATCTATCTATCTATCTATTTATCGCTATGTATCATCTATCTGTCTGTCTGTCTTGTATTCCTTTTCCTTATCAATATATCTGTTCTCTATATGTCTATCTATCTTCTCCATCCATCCATCCATCCATGCATCATCTCTACTGTCTATCTGTTTATCTGTCTATCTATCTCTATATCTCTCTATCTCCCTATCTCTCTATCTATCTATCTATCTATCTATCTATCTATCTATCTATCTATCTATCTATCCATCCTTCCACCATCCATCATCTCTACTATCTCTCTCTCTCTCCATCCATCCATCCATCCATCCATCCATCTATCATCTTGTCTATCTATCTATCTATCTATCTATCTATCTATCTATCTATCTATCTATCATCTTGCCTGTCTGTCCATCCATCCATCCATCTATCATCTTGTCTATCTATCTATCTATCTATCTATCTATCTATCTATCTATCTATCTATCCATCCTTCCACCATCCATCATCTCTACTATCTCTCTCTCTCTCCATCCATCCATCCATCCATCCATCCATCCATCTTCTCTGGTATCTATCCACCCATCATGTCTGTCTGTCTGTCTGTCTGTCTATCTATCTATCTATCTATCTATCTATCTATCTATTCATCCTTCCACCCATCCATCATCTCTACTATCTCTCTCTCTCCATCCATCCATCCATCCATCCATCCATCCATCCATCCATCCATCTTCTCTATTATCTATCCATCCATCATGTCTGTCCACCCACCATCCATCATCTCTACTATCTCTCTCTTTCTCCATCCACCCACCCACCCATCCATTCATCCATCCATCCATCCATCCATCCATCCATCCATCCATCCATCCATCCATCCATCCATCCATCCATCTTCTCTATTATCTATCCATCCATCATGTCTGTCCACCCACCATCCATCATCTCTACTATCTCTCTCTTTCTCCATCCACCCACCCATCCATTCATCCATCCATCCATCCATCCATCCATCCATCCATCCATCCATCCATCCATCCATCTTCTCTATTATCTATCCATCCATCATGTCTGTCCACCCACCATCCATCATCTCTACTATCTCTCTCTTTCTCCATCCACCCACCCACCCATCCATTCATCCATCCATCCATCCATCCATCCATCCATCCATCCATCCATCCATCAATCTCTCCATCCCTCCATCTATCTATCTATCTATCTATCTATCTATCCATCCTTCCATCCACCATCCATCATCTCTACTATCTCTCTCTCTCTCCACCCACCCATCCATCCATCATCTCTACTATCTATCATCTATCTATCTATCTATCTATCTATCTATCTATCTATCTATCCATCCATCCTTCCATCCACCATCCATCATCTCTACTATCTCTCTCTCTCTCCACCCACCCATCCATCCATCATCTCTACTATCTATCATCTATCTATCTATCTATCTATCTATCTATCTATCTATCTATCCATCCTTCCATCCACCATCCATCATCTCTACTATCTCTCTCTCTCTCCACCCACCCATCCATCCATCATCTCTACTATCTATCATCTATCTATCTATCTATCTATCTATCTATCTATCTATCTATCTATCCATCCTTCCATCCACCATCCATCATCTCTACTATCTCTCTCTCTCTCCACCCACCCATCCATCCATCATCTCTACTATCTATCATCTATCTATCTATCTATCTATCTATCTATCTATCTATCTATCTATCCATCCTTCCATCCACCATCCATCATCTCTACTATCTCTCTCTCTCTCCACCCACCCATCCATCCATCATCTCTACTATCTATCATCTATCTATCTATCTATCTATCTATCTATCTATCTATCTATCCTCTCTATAGATAAAAGGTGAAGGTTGTCCTCTAACATTAAGTCCAGTTGAGTTCGACTCTGGGGGTT
>NC_090033.1:18466161-18483661 GCF_037176765.1 Anolis sagrei
TATTATTATTATTATTAATTGCCATGTCCCTTGTGCTTTGTGCATATGCGCCCATGCGCCCATGCGCTCCTTACCTGGTGAACACATCTCTGGCACTATAGACGTCCTTGGAGACCCTTCTGGGTCCGCCCTTGGATGCGTTTGGCCACTCAAAGCCACGAGAAAGACCTGAAAGCGGGAGAAGAATTAATTCCTCCTGACAGATGGCCATCCAGGGAAGAAGGGACCCCCAAAGGGAATCTAGTCCACCCCATTCTGTCACTGAATACACTGAATCAAAGCACTCCCGACAGATGGCCAAACAGCCTCAGTTCAGAGAAGGAGATTCCACTGGAAGGGCATCTAGTCCACCCACTCCGGCCATTCAGGACACACTCAAAGCCCTCCCGACAGATGGCCAGCCAGCCTCAGTTTAGAGAGGGAGACTCCACGGGAAGGGACCCCCAAAGGGCATCTAGTCCACCCTCTCCAGCCATGAAGGACACACTCAAAGCCCTCCTGACAGATGGACAGCCAGCCTCAGTTCAGAGAGGGAGACTCCGCTGGAAGGGACCCCCAAAGGGCATCTAGTCCACCCCCTCTGGCCATTGAGGACACACTCAAAGCCCTCCCGACAGATGGCCAGCCAGCCTCAGTTCAGAGAGGGAGACTCCACTGGAAGGGACCCCCAAAGGGCATCTAGTCCACCCCCTCTGGCCATTGAGGACACACTCAAAGCCCTCCCGACAGATGGCCAGCCAGCCTCAGTTCTGAGAGGGAGACTCCACTGGAAGGGACCCCCAAAGGGCATCTAGTCCACCACCCCCCGGCCATTAAGGACAGACTCAAAGCCCTCCCGGCAGATGGCCAGCCAGCCTCAGTTCAGAGAGGGAGACTCCACTGGAAGGGACCCCCAAAGGGCATCTAGTCCACCCCCTCTGGCCATTGAGGACACACTCAAAGCCCTCCCGACAGATGGCCAGCCAGCCTCAGTTCTGAGAGGGAGACTCCACTGGAAGGGACCCCCAAAGGGCATCTAGTCCACCACCCCCCGGCCATTAAGGACAGACTCAAAGCCCTCCCGGCAGATGGCCAGCCAGCCTCAGTTCAGAGAGGGAGACTCCACTGGAAGGGACCCCCAAAGGGCATCTAGTCCACCCCCTCTGGCCATTGAGGACACACTCAAAGCCCTCCCGACAGATGGCCAGCCAGCCTCAGTTCAGAGAGGGAGACTCCACTGGAAGGGACCCCCAAAGGGCATCTAGTCCACCCCCTCCAGCCATTAAGGACACACTCAAAGCCCTCCCGACAGATGGCCAGCCAGCCTCAGTTCAGAGAGGGAGACTCAACTGGAAGGGACCCCCAAAGGGCATCTAGTCCACCCCCTCCAGCCATTAAGGACACACTCAAAGCCCTCCCGACAGATGGCCAGCCTGCTTCAGTTCAGAGAGGGAGACTCCACTGGAAGGGACCCCCAAAGGACATCTAGTCCATTAAGGACACACTCAAAGCCCTCCCGAGAGATGGCCATCCAGCCACTTGGCCTTTTTTGCAAAACCCTCCCGACAGATGGCCATCCAGCCTCAGTTCTGCTGCCGTTTGTCCTTTTTTGCAAAAGCAAGGCGTGGGAAATGCGGCCTGCCTTTGTTTTTATCTGATTCTGGAGGGAAATCCCTCCAAACGTCACAGTCGGTCGCAATATATTAGCCGTGGGCGCTTTCTTGTCATGCAAAACCACCCGGCGTGAGATTTCCCGCAAAGACAGGATTCCAAATTCCGCTCTCAACTCTTTGTTGTTACAGTTCGGACTAAAACCCAGAGCGGGTGGCACACTCACGGCCTTGACCGTTGAGCCATTGGTTGCCACCGAACCAGCCATCCCTAGCAGTTATATTATATATTATAATATAATGCAATATATATTATTAAAATAATAATAATAATAATAATAATAATAATAATAATAATAATAATAATGTTGTTGTTGTTGTTTAGCTTTAATTTTTGGATGTCATCACCATCCTCATAGATTTGTTATATTATATTATATTATACTGTATTATATTATTATATTATAATGCAGTATATTTTATTAAAATTATATATATATATATATATTATAATATAATGCAAAATATATATTATTAAAATAATTATTATAATAATGTAGTTGTTGTTATTGTTTAGCTTTAATTTTTGGATGTCATCACCATCCTCATAGAATTGTTATATTAAATTATATTATTATATTATAATGCAATATATAGTATTAAAATAATAATAAATATATATATTATAATATAATGCAAAATATATACTATTAAAATAATAATAATAATAATAATAATAATGTTGTTTTTCTTTAATTTTTGAATGTCATCAGTATCCTCATAGATTTGTTATATTATCTTATATTATTATATTATAATGCAATATATATTATTAAAATAATAATAATAATAATAATAATAATAATAATAATGTTGTTTAGCTTTAATTTTTGGATGTCACCACCATCCTCATAATTTTATTATATTATATTATATTATATTATATTATATTATATTATATTATATTATATTATATTATATTATATTATATTATATTATATTATATTATATTATATTATATTATATATTATAATATAATATAATACAATATATATTATTAAAATATTATATCATATTATATATTACAATATATTATAATAATAATAATAATAATAATAATAATGTTATTGTTGGGCTTTAATTTTTGGATGTCATCATCCTCAAATATTTATATATTATATTATATTATATTATGTTATATTATGTTATAATATAATGCAATATATATTATTAAAATAATAATAATAATGTTATTTAGCTTCATTTTTTGAATGTCATTACCATCCTCATAGAATTGTTATATTAAATTATATTATTATATTATAATGCAATATATATATTATTAAAATAATAAAAATAATATATATATATTATAATATAATGCAAAATATATATTATTAAAATAATAATAATAATAATAATAATAATAATAATAATAATAATAATGTTGTTTAGCTTTCATGTTTGGATGTCATCACCATCCTCATAAATTCCTTATAGTATATTATATTATATTATATTATATTATATATTACAAATATTATATGTGTGTGTGTGTGTGTGTGTATGTATATATATATATATATATATATATATATATATATATATATATATATATATATGTTGTTGTTTAGCTTTAATTTTTGGATGTCATCACCATCCTCATAGATATTTTTTTTCCAAAACCTTTTCCACATCATGGAGGAACGTGGGAAGGGAGCCGGGGAAGTCTTGGCCTTTTGGGGGTCCTTTTGGGGGGCCCATGACGCACGGCCCCTGATAGGCATCTCTGAAAGGGAGGAAGTGGCTTCTGGAGGGAGGAAGCAGACAAGATCTGCGCTCAGGTGGGGCAGGAAGCCAACTGCCTTCCACCCAAAAAACGCTCTCCGCTGTTCGAAACCCCATTCTCCTTCATGCCAGCATCCTGGGGTTGGACTAGATGGCCTTGAGGGGTTCCCTTTCTAGATGCATGGGGTTGGAATAGATGAATAGTCCAACCCCATTGCATTCAGAAGGGGGCCCCTAAAGGCCATCTAGCCCAACCCCATTGAGATCCCCTAAAGACCATTGAGATCCAACCCCATTGCATTTAGAAGGGAACCCTTAAAGGTCATCCAGTCCAACCCCACAGAGATCCAACCCCATTGCGTTTACTAGGGAACTCCACCACCAATGGGATCTCCTCAAGGTCGTCTAGTCCAACCCCATTGCATTCAGAGGTGAACCTCTAAAGGCCATCTAGCCCAACCCCATTGAGATCCAACCCCATTGCATTTACTAGGGAACCCTTGAAGGCCATCTAGTCCACCCCCGATGGGATCTCCTCAAGGACATCTAGCCCAACCCCATTGAGATCCAACCCCATTGCATTTACTAGAGAACCCTTGAAGGCCATCTAGTCCACCCCCGATGGGATCTCCTCAAGGACATCTAGCCCAACCCCATTGAGATCCAACCCCATTGCATTTAGTAGGGACCCTTAAAGGCCATCTAGTCCACCCCCATGGGGTCTCCTCAAGGCCATCTAGTGCAACCCCATTGAGATCAAAACCATTGCATTTAGAAGGGAACCCTTAAAGGCCATCTAGTCCACCCCCCATGGGGTCTCCTAAAGGCCATCTAGTCCACCCCCATGGGGTCTCCTGAAGGCCATCTAGTCCACCCTCCATGGGACCTCCTAAAGGTCATCTAGTCCAACCCCATTGAGATCCAACCTCATTGCATTTAGTAGGGACCCTTAAAGGCCATCTAGTCCACCCCCCATGGGGTCTCCTAAAGGCCATCTAGTCCACCCCCCATGGGGTCTCCTGAAGGCCATCTAGTCCACCCTCCATGGGACCTCCTAAAGGTCATCTAGTCCAACCCCATTGAGATCCAACCCCATAGCATTTAGAAGGGAACCCTTAAAGGCCATCTAGTCCACCCCCCATGGCATTCAGAGGAGAACCCTAAAAGTCATCTAGTCCAACCCCATTGAGATCCCCTAAAGACCATTGAGATCCAACCCCATTGCATTTAGTAGGGAACCCTTAAATGCCATCTAGTCCACCCCCCATGGGATCCCCTAAATGTCATCTAGTCCAACCCCATTGCATTCAGAGGAGGACCCTTAAAGGTCATCTAGTCCAACCCTATTGAGATCCCCTAAAGGCCATTGAGATCCAACCCCATTGGCTTTAGAAGGGAACCCTTAAAGGCCATCTAGTCCATCCCCAATGGGACCTCCTAAAGGGCACCTACTCCAACCCCATTCCATTCAGAAAGGGACCCCAAATGTCATCTAGTCCAACCCCATGGCATTCAGCAGGGATCCCCTAAAGGTCATCTAGTCCAACCCCATTGAGACCGCTTAGAGACCATCTAGTCCAACCCTATTGCATTCATCAGAGTTCCCCTAAAGGTCATGTAGTCCACCCATTGCATTCAGAAGGGGGTCTCTAAAGACCATTTAGACCAACTCTATTGCATTCAGAAGGGAGTCCCTAAAGGACATCTAGTCCAACCCCATTGCATTGAGAGGGGAACCCCTAAAGGGCATCTAGTCCATTCAATTGTATTCAGAACGGAATCCTTAAAGGCCATCTAGTCCATCCCATTGTATTCAGAGGAGAACCCTAAAGGTCATCTAGCCCAACCCCATTGAGATCCCCTAAAGACCATTGAGATCCAACCCCATTGCATTCAGAAGGTACCCCTAAAGTTCATCTAGTCCAACCCCATTGAGATCCAACCCCATTGCATTTAGTAGGGAACCTTTAAAGGCCATCTAGTCCACCCCCATTGGCTCTCTAAAGGTCATCTAGTCCAACCCCATTAAGATCCCCTAGACACCATTGAGATCCAAACCCATTGGATTTAGAAGGGATCCCTTAAAGGCCATCTAGTCCATCCCCAATGGGATCTCCTCAAGGCCATCTAGTGAAGTCCCATTGCATTCAGAAGGGAGCCCCTAAAGGCCATCTAGTCCAACCCCATGGGGCCTCCTCAAGGTCATCTAGCCCACTCATTGTATTCAGTGGGGAAACCTTAAAGGTCATCTAGTCCAACCCCATTGCATTCAGAAGGGAGCCCTTAAAGGCCATCTAGTTCAACCCCATTGAGATCCAACCCCATTGGAGCATTTAGTAGGGACCCTTAAAGGCCATCTAGTCCAACCCCCATGGGGCTCCTAAAGGTCATCTAGTCCAACCCCATTAAGATCCAACCCCATTGCATTTAGTAGGGAACCCTTAAAGGCCATCTAGTCCACCCCCATGGGGTCTCCTCAAGGTCATCTAGCCCACCCATTGTATTCTGTGGGGAACCCCTAAAGGTCATCTAGTCCAACCCCATTGAGATCCAACCCCATTACATTTAGTAGGGAACCCTTAAAGGCCATCTAGTCCATCCTCAATGGGATCTCCTCAAGGCCATCTAGTCCAGCCCCATTGCATTCAGTGGGGAACCCTTAAAGGTCATCTAGTCCAACCCCATTGAGATCCCCTAAAGACCATTTACAGAGGTGCCTCTGCGCCCCTGGCAAAAGGAAGTGTACCGCGACTGCTTACTTTGCGTAATGGATGAACCGCCCCTGGTCCAGCCGCCATGGGATCTCCTAAAGGTCATCTAGTCCATCCCCACTGCATTCAGAAGGGTCATGTAGTCCAACCCCATTGGACTACATGGGTCCCCTAAAGGACATCTAGTCTGACTCTCTCTTTGGGCAAAAGGCTCCTCCGCTGTTCGAAACCCTTAATTCTCCTCTTGGGGATGGACTAGATGGCCTTGAGGAGTTCCCTTCTGAATGCAATGGGGATGGACTAGAAGTTGTGGTATATGTGTGTACATACATACGCACATACACCAAGCCCTTCCCCTTCCCATAAGTACTTCTAGACCTCTTGATCTTCTCTTTGGGGAAATTACCCAACCACGCAAAGACTTTTTCTTGTATCACGTCCCACTCCAAACGGAAGGAATCGCTCATCGTCATCAAAGGCTTTCTCATATACATATGTATTATATATGTGTGTGTGTTTGTAGATATACATATATATATATATTATATATATTTGTATGTATCCCATTGTATTCAGATGAGAACCCTAAAGGTCATCTAGCCCAACCCATGAATTTGGGATACATATATATGTATATTATATACATGTGTGTGTATATATATATATACATATATGTGTTTGTGTAATATATATAAATATATATTATATGTATCTGTGTGTGTATGTATGTATATATGTGTTTGTTATATATAAACACATATATTATATACATATGTGTGTATATATATACACACATACGTGTTTGTGTAATATATATACATATATATTATATACATGTGTGTTTCTGTATATACTGTGCGTGTGTTTGTATATATACATATATTATACATATATGTGTTTGTGTAATATATACATTACATATATGCATTGCATATATGTGTTTATGTAATATATATATATATATTATATAATGTGTGTGTGGTTGTATATGTGTGTGTGTGTGTGTTATATATACACACATATATTATATACATATTTGTATATATATATACACATGTGTATAATATTTATACACATATATATTATATACATATGTGTGTATATATGTCTGTATATACATACACACATATGTGTGTAATATATACATATATATTATATACATGTGTGTTTCTGTATATATTGTGTGTGTTTATATATATACATATATTATACATATGTGTTTGCGTAATATATATACATATATATTATATATATATATGTGAATGCATTACATATATGTGTTTGTGTAATATATATATACATATACATATATATTATATACATGTACGTGTGTGTTTGTGTGTGTGTATATATATATATATATATATATATATATGCAGACACATATATATGACACATATATATTATATATGTATACATGAATTCGGAGGAAGGAGGTCACTTCCCAAATGGGTCACCTTCCAGTTTGCAGAGAAATCGTGGAAGGGGCGCCCAGAGGCCATCTAGTCCATCCCTCCCGAACCAATGCTGTCCCCATCAGAGTCTACCTTACTGTTGCTGTTGTTGTTGTTGTATTAGTATTAATCCCCAGGTGAGCCATTAACTGGGCATCTATATTATCATTATCAATAGTATTATCATTATCAATAGTATTATCATTATCAATAGTATTATCATTATCAATAGAAATGGAATTAATCTGGCATCCAACAATCCCCAGGGATTCCATTTAACTGAGAGTATAATAATAATAATAATAATAATAATAATGGTGGTCCCAGGGGCGCGGTGCCTAAAGACCTTGGCCTGCACTTAAAAACAATCGATGGTGATGGTCCCAGTGGTGATGGGCACACAGAGCGCAGTGTCTAAAGATCTTGGCCTGCACTTAAAAACAATCATCGCTGAGGGTCCCAGTGCTGATCGGCATACTGGGCACAGTATGTAAAGACCTTGGCCTGCACTTAAAAACAATCGGCACTGACGGTCCCAGTGGTGATCGGCATACTGGGCGCAGTGTCTAAAGACCTTGGCCTGCACTTAAGAATAATCGGTGGTGATCGGCACACAGGGCACAGTGCCTAAAGACGTTGGCCTGCACTTAAAAACAATCGGCACTGACAGTCTCAGTGGTGATCGGCATACTGGGCGCAGTGTCTAAAGACCTTGGCCTGCACTTAAAAACAATCGGTGCCGACGGTCCCAGTGGTGATCGGCATACTGGGCGCAGTGTCTAAAGACCTTGGCCTGCACTTAAAAACAATCGGTGCCGACGATCCCAGTGGTGATCGGCATACTGGGCACAGTGTCTAAAGACCTTGGCCTGCACTTAAGAATAATCGGTGGTGATCGGCACACAGGGCACAGTGCCTAAAGACGTTGGCCTGCACTTAAAAACAATCGGCAGTGATGGTCCCAGTGGTGATTGGCATACTGGGCGCAGTGTCTAAAGACCTTGGCCTGCACTTAAAAACAATCGGTGCTGATGGGCACACAGGGTGCAGTGCCTAAAGACCTTGGCCTGCACTTAAAAACAATCAGCGCTGATGGTCCCAGTGGTGATCGGCATACTGGGCGCAGTATCTAAAGACCTTGGCCTGCACTTAAAAACAATCGGCACTGACGGTCCCAGTGGTGATCGGCATACTGGGTGCAGTGCCTAAAGACCTTGGCCTGCACTTAAAAACAATCGGCGCTGACGGTCCCAGTGGTGATCGGCACACAGAGCGCAGTGCCTAAAGACCTTGGCCTGCACTTAATAACAATCGAGGCTGACGGTCCCAGTGGTGATCGGCACACAGGGCGCGGTGCCTAAAGACCTTGGCCTGCACTTAAAAACAATCGGTGCCGACGGTCCCAGTGGTGATCGGCATACTGGGCACAGTGCCTAAAGACGTTGGCCTGCACTTAAAAACAATCGGCACTGACAGTCTCAGTGGTGATTGGCATACTGGGCGCAGTGTCTAAAGACCTTGGCCTGCACTTAAAAACAATCGGTGCTGATGGGCACACAGGGTGCAGTGCCTAAAGACCTTGGCCTGCACTTAAAAACAATCAGCGCTGATGGTCCCAGTGGTGATCGGCATACTGGGCGCAGTATCTAAAGACCTTGGCCTGCACTTAAAAACAATCGGCACTGACGGTCCCAGTGGTGATCGGCATACTGGGTGCAGTGCCTAAAGACCTTGGCCTGCACTTAAAAACAATTGGCGCTGACGGTCCCAGTGGTGATCGGCACACAGAGCGCAGTGTCTAAAGACCTTGGCCTGCACTTAATAACAATCGAGGCTGACGGTCCCAGTGGTGATCGGCACACAGGGTGCGGTGCCTAAAGACCTTGGCCTGCACTTAAAAACAATCGGCGCTGACGGTCCCAGTGGTGATCGGCACACAGGGTGCAGTGCCTAAAGACCTTGGCCTGCACTTAAAAACAATCGGCGCTGACGGTCCCAGTGGTGATCGGCACACAGAGCGCAGTGCCTAAAGACCTTGGCCTGCACTTAATAACAATCGAGGCTGACGGTCCCAGTGGTGATCGGCACACAGGGCGCGGTGCCTAAAGACCTTGGCCTGCACTTAAAAACAATCGGTGCCGACGGTCCCAGTGGTGATCGGCATACTGGGCACAGTGCCTAAAGACGTTGGCCTGCACTTAAAAACAATCGGCACTGACAGTCTCAGTGGTGATTGGCATACTGGGCGCAGTGTCTAAAGACCTTGGCCTGCACTTAAAAACAATCGGTGCTGATGGGCACACAGGGTGCAGTGCCTAAAGACCTTGGCCTGCACTTAAAAACAATCGGTGCTGATGGGCACACAGGGTGCAGTGCCTAAAGACCTTGGCCTGCACTTAAAAACAATCAGCGCTGATGGTCCCAGTGGTGATCGGCATACTGGGCGCAGTATCTAAAGACCTTGGCCTGCACTTAAAAACAATCGGCACTGACGGTCCCAGTGGTGATCGGCATACTGGGTGCAGTGCCTAAAGACCTTGGCCTGCACTTAAAAACAATTGGCGCTGACGGTCCCAGTGGTGATCGGCACACAGAGCGCAGTGCCTAAAGACCTTGGCCTGCACTTAATAACAATCGAGGCTGACGGTCCCAGTGGTGATCGGCACACAGGGTGCGGTGCCTAAAGACCTTGGCCTGCACTTAAAAACAATCGGTGCCGACGGTCCGAGTGGTGATCGGCATACTGGGCACAGTTCCTAAAGACCTTGGCCTGCACTTAAAAACAATCGGCACTCACTGTCCCTGTGGTGATCGGCATACTGGGCGCAGTGCCTAAAGACCTTGGCCTGCACTTAAAAACAATCGGTGCCGACGGTCCCAGTGGTGATCGGCATACTGGGCGCAGTGTCTAAAGACCTTGGCCTGCACTTAAAAACAATCGGTGGTGATGGGCACACAGGGCACAGTGCCTAAAGACCTTGGCCTGCACTTAAAAACAATCGGTGCCGACGGTCCCAGTGGTGATCGGCATACTGGGCGCAGTGTCTAAAGACCTTGGCCTGCACTTAAAAACAATCGGTGGTGATGGGCACACAGGGCACAGTGCCTAAAGACCTTGGCCTGCACTTAAAAACAATCGGTGCCGACGGTCCCAGTGGTGATCGGCATACTGGGCGCAGTGTCTAAAGACCTTGGCCTGCACTTAAAAACAATCGGTGGTGATGGGCACACAGGGCACAGTGCCTAAAGACCTTGGCCTGCACTTAAAAACAATCGGTGCCGACGGTCCCAGTGGTGATCGGCATACTGGGCACAGTGCCTAAAGACCTTGGCCTGCACTTAAAAACAATCGGTGCCGACGGTCCCAGTGGTGATTGGCATACTGGGCACAGTGCCTAAAGACCTTGGCCTGCACTTAAAAACAATCGGTAACAATGGTCCCAGTGGTGATCGGCATACTGGGCGCAGTGCCTAAAGACCTTGGCCTGCACTTAAAAACAATCAGCGCCGATGGTCCCAGTGGTGATAGGATGGGTTTGGAAGAGGGGCTCCCCAGAGGGCATCTAGTCCACCCCCCAAAGCGCTTTGAAGCCCCCAAAGTGGGGTAACTTACCAGTGCAGAAACAGCCAACCGGCTCCCCATCCCTTTGGGGCCCGGGGCCCTTCACCGGGGCCGGCCGGCCAGGAAGGAATGAATGAGAAAGAGGCCGCGGAGGAGCCTTGAAGGTGCACAGGAAGGAAGGAAGGAAGGAAGAAAACACGCTTGGCGGAGGAGTGCGAGGCCACGCAAATCCGGCCTTTCATCTCCAAATGCCACGAAATTTTGCTGGGTTTGCACTCTTTGCGGGCTCGAAATATATTATATTATTATTATTATTTTACTATTATATTTATTATATTTTATTATGATGCAAAATATATTATATTATTATTATTTTACTATTATATTTATTATGTTTATTATATTTATATTTTAATATGATGCAAAATATATTATTATTATTTTACTATTAGATTTATTATTTTACTATTATATTCATTATATTTTATTATGACACAAAATATATTATATTATTATTATTTTACTATTATATTTATCATATTTATTATATTTTATTATGATGCAAAATATATTATATTATTATTTTACTATTAGATTTATTAGATTTATTATATTTCATTATGATGCAAAATATATTATTATTATTTTACTATTATATTTATTATATTTATTATATTTATTATATTTCATTATGACACAAAATATATTATATTATTATTATTTTACTATTATATTATTTTACTATTATATTTATTATATTTTATTATGATGCAAAATATATTGTTATTATTATTATTATTATTATTATATTTAATATATTTTATTATTATTCTGCTATTATATTATATTTAATTACTTCGCTACTATTATATTTATTATATTCTCATTTGGAAAAATAAGATATTATATTATTAGATTTTATTATTCTACTATAATATTTATATTAGATTTATTATCATTTAGTAAAATAAGATATATTAAAATTTATTATTATATTTACTATATTTATATTGTTAGATTTTACTATAATATTTATATTAGATTTTATTTTAGATTTTATTGTATTTTATCATTTAGTAAAATAAGGGTATATTATATTTTATTGTTTTACTAATTTATATTAATATGTAATATTTTATTATAAATATACTATTATATTTATATTTTAACATTTAGTAAAATAAAATATTAAATTTAGTAAAATTTAATATTTTACTATATTATAATATTTTATTATTTTACTATAATTATTATAATAATTTATAATAAATAAATATTATTTATTATAATTATACTATTTTTTATTATATTTTATTATCATTTAGTAAAATAAGAGTATATTATATTTTATTATTTTACTATCATTATATTTTATTATTTTACTATATATTATATTTTATTATTTTACTATATATTATTATATTTTATTATCATTTAGTAATATAAGTATATCATATTTTATCATTTATACTACTTTATATTATTATATTTTATTTTAATTATACTATTTTTATTATATTTTATCATTTAGTAAAATAAGAGTATATTATATTTTAATATTTTATTTTACTACTTTATATTATTATATTATAATTATAACATTTTAATTATATTTTATTATTTAGTAATATAAGTATATTATATTTTAATATTTTACTATATTATATTTTATTAACTATATTATTATATTTCATTTTACTACTTTATATTATTATATTTTATTATAATATAGTAAAATAAGAGTATATTATATTTTAATATTTTACTATTATATTATTATATTTTATTTTACTAATTTATATTATTATATTTTATTATTTTACTACTTTATATTATATAATATTTTATTATAATTATACTATTATTTATATTAATTTTTTATTTATATCTTATTATCATTTAGTAAAATTAATTAGATATTTTTATTATTATTTTGCAATTATATTTTTAATTTTAATTTTTTACTACTGTTAGTATTAACGTATTACAGATGATGCAGCTCCAATTCCCAGGCTCTGACCGCAAAGTGGCGCCAAACTGGGTTAACTCCAAAGTGCAGACACACCTCCCTTGCAACAGGAAACGTTGAATGCTCTACGCAAAGCAGTGGAAATGCTGAATGTGCAAAAGAGGAGGATCTTGACAAGAAAGCGGTCTGGCTCTTCGCCGAAAACCATCAAAAGAAAAGAACATTGTTTATTTTCGGCTGAATTTCCCTTTTGCAAAAATGACTTTCCAAGAAAAGGAAAAAAAACTAGTTGCAGAAATGGAACAGAAAAAAAAAAGACGTTTTGCAACAAAAAAATATGATAGTCTATTATATTATATTATATTATATTATATTATATTATATTATATTATACATTATTATATATTATTATATTATATATTATTATATTATATTACATTATATATTTTATTTTATTATATATTATTTTAATTTATTATAATTTTATATTATATTATATTATATATTCTTTTATATATTATTTAAAAACAATCGTGGCAGATGGTCCCAGTGGTGATCGGCATACTGGGTGCGGTGCCTAAAGACCTTGGCCTGCACTCAAAAACAATCGGGGCCGACGGTCCCAGTGGTGATCGGCATACTGGGCGCAGTGTCTAAAGACCTTGGCCTGCACTCAAAAACAATCGGGGCCGACGGTCCAGGTGGTGATCGGCATACTGGGCGCAGTGTCTAAAGACCTTGGCCCGCACTCAAAAACAATCGGGGCCGACGGTCCCAGTGGTGATCGGCATACTGGGCGCAGTGTCTAAAGACCTTGGCCCGCACTCAAAAACAATCGGGGCCGACGGTCCCAGTGGTGATCAGCATACTGGGCGCAGTGTCTAAAGACCTTGGCCTGCACTCAAAAACAATCAGCGCTGACGGGAGCTGGGAGCTGGGGGTGGTAACGGCCGACAGGGAGCTCTGGCGTAGGCTGGTCCATGAGGTCACGAAGAGTCGGAGACGACTGAACAAATGAACAACAACAACATTATTTTATTTTATTATTTTATATTATATTATAATATTATATTTTTATTGTATTACACATTATATATTATTATATTATATTACATTATATATTTTATTATATTATATATTATTTTATTTTATTACAATTTTATATTATATTATATATTATTTTATATTATATTATAATATTTTTATTGTATTACACATTATATATTATTATATTGTTTCATATTATATTATATAACATTATATTTTATTTTTTATTTTATATTATATTACACATTATTATATATTATTATATTTTATTTTATTATTTTATATTATATTATTATATCATACATTATTATATTATATTATAATTTTGTATTATATTTATTTTATATTTTATATTATATTACACATTATATATTATTATATTATATTATAATTTTATATTATATTATACATTATTATATATTATTATATTATATATTTTATTATATTATATATTTATTTTATTATTTTATATTATATTACACATTATTATATATTATTATATTATATTATATATTTTATTATATTTCATATTATATTATATATATTATATTATATTACATTTTATTTTATTATTTATTATTATATTACACATTATTATATATTATTATATATTATTATATTATATATTTTATATTATATTACATTATATATTTCATTTTATTATATTATATATTATTATATTATATTATATTACATTTTCTATTATTTTATTATTTATTATTATATTATACATTATTATATATTATTATATTATATTATAATTTTATATTATATTTTATATTAATTTATATTATATTATATATTATTATATTGTTTTATATTCTATTACATTATTTTTTATTTTTTATTTTATATTATATTACACATTATTATATTATATATTATTATATTATATTTACATTATATATTATTATATTATATTATATTATAGCCATTTAGTCCATTCAATGCCAAGCAAATAGGTTCCTCTCTCCTATAAATATACCCTTTGACCCCCCCCAAAAAAAACACACACACAGAAGGCATATATATATATATATTGAGAAGCCTATGGTTTAATCATATATATTAGCATTAATCTCCCCAAAAAATCCGGTTTATTTTTGGGAAGGAGCCCCGAAACGTCCACATAAAACCAAGTGCATCCATCCAAAGGAGAGGGAAAAAATACAATGTATGTATGTTTACACATATATTATATAATTATATGTGTATATATAGTGTATATAAAATACACAATTCTATATAAAATATATACACTAATATAATGTATGCATATTATATATCATATAATATATATACACACACATAATATATATATATTAATATATATACCTTATATGGGTGTGTATATTATGACATATAATTATATAGAATATATAATATACACATATAATGTATATATTAATATATATACATTATGTGTGTATATTCTATATAATGTATATATATATGTGTGTATATATTATGACATATAATTATACAGAATATATAATATACACATATAATGTATATATTAATATATATACATTATGTGTGTATATTCTATATAATGTATATATATATGTGTGTATATATTATGACATATAATTATACAGAATATATAATATACACATATAATGTATATATTAATATATATACATTATGTGTGTATATTCTATATAATGTATATATATATGTGTGTGTGTATATATTATGATACAGAATATATACAGAATATATAATATACACATATAATGTATATATATTAATATGTATACAGAATATACATTATGTGTGTATATTCTATATAATGTATATGTGTGTGTGTATATTATGATATATAATTATATAGAATATATAATATACACATATAATGTATATATTAATATATATACATTATGTGTGTATATTCTATATAATGTATATATATGTGTGTGTATATATTATGATATATAATTATATAGAATATATAATATATACACACATATGTATATATATATACATTATATATATATATGCATTATATGTGTGTATATATTCCGATATATAATTATGTAGAATATATATACTTACACTATATATACACATATAATATACAATGTATATATGATACATAATTATATAGAATATATACATATATATATATATATATATATAATGTAGGTGTATTGTATATAACATATATACATTATATGTATGCGTATATATTATATGATAAATAATTATAATATATATACATGATATACACATAATATATAATGTATATATATTGTAATTATATACACAGTATATGTGTGTTTTATATATAGTGTGTGTATATACTATGTACATTAGACATTATATATAATGTATATATTATATATAATTATAAAGAATATATACACATATATATGTTTTGTATATAAAATAAATACATTATATGTGTGTCTATATTATATGATAATTATATATGTGTATATTGTGTATTATTATATAAATAACAATACACAATATACACATATATTGTAATATATATATTACAATATATATACACAGTATATGTGTATATAGTGTGTATTATATATACATCCACTATATATACACACATATACAGTGTCTATATATAATTTTTTGTAATATATACATTATATATAATGTCTTATGTATATAGTGTAATTGTATTTATATATACACACATATATTATTATATACAATTATATATATCATACTGTACAGTGTGTGTATATATAATTATATTATACCTTATATATAATGTATATATTACATATAATTATATACACACTGTATATGTGTATATAATATATATATATATACACATATATAATCTATATATGATATAATTGTTATATACAATTGTATATATTATATATAATTATATATACATATATACAATTATATATAACATATACAATTGTATATAACAATATAATGTGTGTATATATATAGTGTGTGTATATATATAGTGTGTGTGTATATATATATATAGTGTGTGTGTATATATAGTGTGTGTGTATATATATAGTGTGTGTGTGTATATATATATACACACTATATGTGTGTCTGTGTCTATACATACATATATATACATACATTCAGGGTTAGGTTTAATAAATAGGCAACACACACAACGGCGCGATTCCAAACCAATATTGCCGCCGATCTGGACTCGATTGACGAATCGAAGGTTTGATTATTGCCACTGATCCGGAACCGATGGAAGATATTTGTTTCCTGATCAATACGGAACCAATATTGATCAATATTGGTGATTGATCCTCCCAAATCCCACAAATCGTCGATTCCCTTGACCTCTTTTCCTCGTTCCTTTCGCGACATTCGGGGTTCCATCTTCCTATATTTATCACTGAGTTGGAAGGCCATCCAGTCCATCCTCATTT
>NC_090033.1:18488661-18501161 GCF_037176765.1 Anolis sagrei
GAAAGCAAGAGGGAGAGGGAAAGGAACGACAGAAAGGGAAAGGAAGGGAAAAGAAGGAAGAGAAAGAAAGGAAAAGGAAGAAAACTGGAGAGAAAGAAAAGATAGATAAAAGGAAGGAAAAGAAAGGAAAAGGAAGGAAAAGAAGGAAGGAGAGAGAGAGAAGGGGGAAGAGATAGAGGGAAGAAAGGAAGGGGAAAGAGAGGGGAAGGAAGGACAGAAAGGAAAAGGAAGAAGGAAAAGAAGGAAGGGAAGGGAACGACAGAAAGGGAAAGAAAAGGAATAAAGGAAGACAACTGGAGAGAAAGAAAAGAGAAAAGAAGGAAGGAAAAGGGAAAATAGAAAGGAGAAAGAAAGAAGGAAGGAAGGAAGGAAAGAAGGAAAAGAAGGAAAGGAAAAGGAAGAGGGAAAGGAATGACAGAAAGGGAAATGAAGGCAAAGGAAGAAAGGAATAGAAGGAAGGGAAAGGGAGAGAGAAAGGAACAACAGAAAGGGAAGGAAAAGAAAAGGAAGAAAGGAAGAAAATTGGGGAGAAAGAAAAGATAGAAAAGAAGGGAGGAAAAGGAAGGGAAAGGAAGGACAGAAAGGAGAAAGAAGGAAGGAAGGGAAAGAAAGAAAAAGAAGGAAGGGAAAATGGAAAAGGGAGAGAGAAAGGAACAACAGAAAGGGAAAGAAAGGAAAAGGGAGAAAGGAAGGAAACTGGAGAGAAAGAAAAGATAGAAAAGAAAGGAGGAAAAGAAAGGAAAAGGGAGGGGAAGGAAGGACAGAAAGGAAAAGGAAGAAAGGAAAAGAAAGAAGGGAAAAAAGAGAAAAGGAGGGAGAAAGGAATGACAGAAAGGGAAAAGAAGGGAAAGAAGGGAAAAGGAAGAAAGAAAATTGGAGAGAAAGGAAGGATAGAAAAAAGGAAGAAAAAGAAGGGAAAAGGGAGGGAAAGGAACGATAGAAAGAGAAGGGGAAGAAAGGAAAAGGAAGAAAGGAAAAGAAGAGAAAAAAGGAAAAGGGAGAGAGAAAGGAACGACAGAAAGGGAACGGAAGGAAAAGAAAGAAGGGAAAGAAAGGAAAAGGAAGAAAGGAACAGAAGGAAGGAGGGAAAAGGAAAGGGAGGAGGAAAGGAATGACAGAAAGGGAAAGGAAGAAAAATGGAGAGAAAGAAAAGATAGAAAAAAAGGAAGGAAAAGGAGAAAGGAGGGAAAAAAGGAAGGAAGGGAAAGAAAGGAAAAAGAAGAAAGGGAAAGAAGGGGAAAGGAAGAAAAGAAGAAAATTGGAGAGAAAGAAATGACAGGAAGGAAGAAAAGAGGAAAAAACAAAAGGAAGGAAGGAGGAAAAGGAAGGAAGGAGAAAAGAAAGTACAGAAAAAAGAAAGAAGGGAGAGGGAAGGAAGGAAGGAAGAAAAGAGGGAAGGGAGGAATAGAAATGAAGGAAGGAAAAAAGAAAAAGACAGAAGACAGAAAAGAGGAGGAAAAAAAAGAAAGGAAAGAAGGAAGGAAGGAGGGAAAGAGGAAAGAAGGGAAGGAAGAAAAGAAGGGAAAAGCAAAGGAAGGAAGGAAGTTGGTTCAACAACATGGAGAGTTCCCGCAAAGTTCGGACTTGAAACCGGGACGGATGCTGACCTTTGCTGGGAGTCGAGGCTGTTGGAGCTCTTGCGGAGGAGGGTGGGGGAGCTGCCCCCCGAGGCCCCGCTCCCGGCCCCCTCGCCTTCCTCTTCCTCTTCCTCCTCTTCTTCCTCTTCCTCCAGGCTCTGCAACTGCTGGCTGCGCTGGTGCTCCTTCAGGCGCAAGTGCTGCAGCTTGTTCTGCTGGGAAAAGGAGGAAAAGAGGGGGGTGAAAAAGGAGAACGATGAGAATGAGCGCAAGAGGAAGGATGAGGAAGGACAGAGAAGGGAAGGAAGGAGAGAAGAGAAAAGGGGGAAAGGAAAGGAAAGGAAGCAAGGCAGAGGAAAGGAAAAGAAAGGACAGAAAGGAGAGGAGGAAGGAAGGAGAGAAGGAAACGAAAGGACAGAAAACAGAAAGAAGGGAGAAAAAAGGAAGGAAGGAAGGAATAGAAAGGAAGGAAGGAGAAAAGAGAAAGGACAGAAAACAGAAAGGAGAGGAGGAAGGAAGGAATAAGAAAGAAAGAAGGAAGGAAGGAAGGAAGGAAGGAAGGAAGGAGAGAAAATAACAAAAGGACAGAAAACAGAAAGAAGAGAGAAAAAAGGAAGGAAGGAAAGAGGGAAGGGAGGAATAGAAAGGAAGGAGAAAAGAAAAAGTCAGAAAACAGAAAGGAGAGGAAAGGAAGGAAGGAGAGAAGGAAATGGAAGGACAGAAAACAGAAAGAAGGGAGAGGGGGAAAAAGGAAGGAAGGAATAGAAAGAAAGGAAGGAGAAAAGAGAAATGACAAAAAACAAAAAGGAGAGGAGGAAGGAAGGAATAGGAAGGAAGGAAGGAGAGAAGGAAAGAAAGGACAGAAAACAGAAAGAAGAGAGAAAAATGAAGGAAGGAAGGAAGGAAGGAAGGAAGGAAGGAAGGAAGGAAGAAAAGATGGAAGAGAGGAATAGAAAGGAAGGGAGGAGAACAGAAAAAGACAGAAAACAGAAGGGAGAGGAAAGTTAGAAAGAAAGAAGAAAGGGAAAAGAAGGGACAGAAAAAAAGAAAGGAAAGGAAAGGAGGGGGGAATAGAAAGGAAGGAAGGAGAAAAGGAAATGAAAGGACAGAAAACAGAAAGAAGGGAGAGGAAAGAAAAAAGGAAGGGAAGGGAAGGAGGGAGGAATAGAAAGGAAGGAAGGAGAAAAGAGAAAGGACAGAAAACAAAAAGGAGAGGAGGAAGGAATAGGAAGGGAGGAGGGAAGGAAGGAGGAGAGAAGGAAACAAAAGGACAGAAAACAGAAAGAAGAGAGAAAAAATGAAGGAAGGAAGGAAGGAAGGAAGAGAGGAACAGAAAGGAAGGGAGGAGAAAAGAAAAAGATAGAAAACAGAAAGGAGAGGAAAGTTAGAAAGGAAGGAAGGAAGGAGAAAAAAGACAGAAAACAAAAGGGAAAGAGAGAAAGAAAGAAAGAAAGAAAGAAGAAAAGAAAAAGAAAGGACAGAGAAAAGAAAGGAAAGGGAGGGAGGGAGGAATAGAAAAGAAGGAAGTAGAAAAGGAAATGAAAGGACAGAAAACAGAAAGAAGGGAGAGGAAAGACAAAAGGAAGGAAAGGAGGGAGGGAGGAATAGGAAGGAAGGAAGAAGAAAAGAGAAAGGACAGAAAACAAAAAGGAGAGGAGGAAGGAATAGGGAGGAGGGAAGGAAGGAGGAGAGAAGGAAACAAAAGGACAGAAAACAGAAAGAAGAGAGAAAAAAGGAAGGAAGGAAGGAAGGAAGGAAGAAAAGAGGGAAGGGAGGAATAGAAAGGAAGGAAGGAGAAAAGAAAAAGACAGAAAACAGAAAGGAGAGGAAAGGAAGGAAGGAAGGAAGAGAAAAAGAAATGAAAGGACAGAAAACAGAAAGGAGAGGAAAGATAGGAAGGAAGGAAGGAAGGAAGGAAGGAAGGAAGGAAGGAAGGAAGGAAGGAAGGAGAAAAGAAAAGGACAGAAAACAGAAGGGAGGGGAAGGAAAGAAAGAAGGAAAGAAACAAAGAAAAGATAGAAAGAAAGAAAGAAAGAAAGAAAGAAAGAAAGAAAGAAAGGAGAAAAGGAAAAGAAAGGACAGAAAAAGGAAAGGGAAGGGAAGGAAGGGGGAATAGAAAGGAAGGAAGGAGAAAATGTAATGAAAGGACAGAAAACAGAAAGGAGTGGAGGAAGGAAGGAATAGGAAGGGAGGAATGAAGGAAGGAGGAGAGAAGGAGAAAGAAAGGAGAAAAGGAAAAGAAATGACAGAAAAAAGAAAGGAAAGGAAGGGAGGAATAGAATAGAAGGAAGGAGAAAGGGAAATAAAAGGACAGAAAACAGAAAGGAGAGGAGAAGAAAGAAAGCGAGAAGAAAGAGAGAGAGAAAGAAAGAAAGAGGGAGGAGAAATGAAAAAGAACAGAAAACAGAAATGGGGAGGGAAGGGAGGGAGGGAAGGATAGAAAGGAGAGAAGGAGGAAAGAAAAAGAAAGGACAGAAAAGAGAAAGGAGAGGAAAGGAAGGAAGGAGGAAAGGAAAAGAAGACAGAAAAAAGAAAGGAAAGGAAGGGAGGGAGGAATAGAAAAGAAGGAAGGAGAAAAGGAAATGAAAGGACAGAAAACAGAAAGGAGAGGAGAAGAAAGAAAGCGAGAAGAAAGAGAGAGAGAAAGAAAGAAAGAGGGAGGAGAAATGAAAAAGAAAGAACAGAAAACATGAAGGGGGGAGGAAAGGAAGGGAGGGATAGAAAGGAGAGAAGGAGGAAAGAAAAAGAAAGGACAGAAAACAGAAAGGAGAGGAAAGAAAGGAAGTAAGGAAGGAAGGAAGGAGAAAAGGAAAAGAAAGGACAGAAGAAAGAAAGGAAAGGAAGGGAGGGGGGGAATAGAAATGAAGGAAGGAGAAATGAAAAAGAAAGAACAGAAAACAGAAAGGAGAGGAAAGAATGAAAGGAAGGAAGGAAGGAAGGAGGAAGGGAGGAATAGAAATGAAGGAAGGAGAAAAGAAAAAGAAAGACCAGAAAACAGAAAAGAGAGATTGATAGCGGAGTCAAGGCTGAAAGGAAACCCGTTTCTTGCCACTTGGGATCATGAGCAGATTAGAAGATCAAAGTGCCAAGTACGGAATCTGTAGTCAGACGAAGCAATGTTGAAAACTGCGTCAAGACATCTTTCCAGAGTCAAGGCTGAAGCGAAATCCGTTCCCGGCCGCTTGGGGCAATGAGTAGATTAGGGGATAATAGTGCCAAGTACAGGATGAATGACCCCCACCTGGGCGTTGCAGAGGGCGTCCACCCAACTCCGGCACAAGGACTGACCGCTGGTCTGGAAGGTGTAGGCCCCCACCGCGCTCCGGAACTCGTTCAGGTAAATCAGCAGGAAGGAGCCTGGAAAGAAAACCCAGGAAGGAGGCAGATCCCGGATGAGTAATCCCTCGTATTTTCCTTCCTTTCACTTACCTTCCTCTCTCTCTCTCTCCCTTTCTTTTTTTCCTTCCTTCCTTCTCCCTTTCCACTGGATTCCGCTTCCTTCCTTCCCTCTCCTTTTAAATCTTTCTTTCCCCTCCCTCTTTCCTTCCTTCCCCCTTTCCCTCCTTCCCTTTCCTTTCTTCCTTCTCCCCTTTCCTTCTCTTTCTTTTCTCTCTCCCTCCCTCCGTCCTTTATTTCCCTTTTTCTCCCTCCCTCCTTTCCTTATTCCATTCCCTCCTTCCTCCCTTCCTTCCTTCTCCCTTTTCCTTCCCCCTGCTTCCTTTATTCTTCCTTTCCCTACTTCTCCCCTTCCTTCTCTCCCTCTTTCTTTTCTTTCCTCTTTCCTCCCAATTTCTCTTCCTTTTTTCTCCTCTTTTCTTTCTTTCTTTCTTTCTTTCTTTCTTTCTTTCTTTCTTTCTTTCTTTCCCCCTCTTTCTTTTCTTCGACTTACCTACTTTCCCTTTTCCCCCTTTCCTTCCTTCCTTCTTTCTCCCCTTTCCTTCCTTCTTTCTTTCTTTTCCTTCCCCCTCCTTCCCTTATTCTTTCTTTGCCTCCTTCCTCCCTTACACTTACCTTCCTTCCTTCTCTCCCTTTCTTTCTTTTCTTCCCCCTTTCCACCCGATTTCTCTTCCTTCCTTTTTATCTTTCTTTCTTTCCCCCTCTCCTTCTTTCTTTCGACTTACCTACTTTCACTTTTCCCTCCTTCCTTCTTTCTCCTCTTTTCTTCTCTCTTTCTTTTCTCACCCTCCTCTTTTTCCCTGCCCTTGCTCTTCCCGCATTCTTCCTTTCCCCCTTTTTCCTTCCCTCCCTCCCTTTATTCCCCTCTCCCTCTCCTTTCTTCAATTTATCTTCCTTCCCTCCTTCCATCCATCCATCCTTTATTCATTCTACATTCTTCCCTTTTTTCTTCCTCTCCTCCCTCTCCTTCCCTCCTTCCTTCTTTCTCCCCTTTCCTTCTCTCTTTCTTTTCTCTCCCTCCTCTTTTACCTTTCCTTTCTCTTCCCACATTCATCCTTTCCCCCTTCTTCCTTCTCTCCTTCCCTTCAACTTACCTCCCATCCTTCCTTTATTCCCCTTTCTCTCCCTTCAATTTACCTTCCTTCCTTCCCTCCTTCCATCCTTTATTCATTCTGCATCCTTTTTTTCTTCCTCTCCTTCCTTCTTTCAACTTTCCTTCCATCCTTCATTCTTTATTCTCCTTTCTCTCTCTCCCCTTCATTTATTCTTCCTTTACCTTCTTCCTCCAATTTATCTTCCCTCCTTCTCGCCTCCTACATCTTTTTCTTCCTCTCCTCCTTCTCCTTCTTTCTCCTTCCCTCCTTCTTTCAACTTACCTTCCATCCTTTCATCCTTCTCTCTATCCTTTATTCCAGTTTTCTTCCTTTCTCTCCCTCTCTCCTTCCTTTCTTCAAGACCATAAAAAGGGGGGCGCGACTATTACATGAGGAAAACTCCATTTTATAATTCTCAAACTGTAAAATTGAGTTTTCCTCGTGTTATAGTCGCACCCCCCTCTTTCCTTCCTTCCTTTCCCGTTTCCCGACTATTACATGGGGAAAACATGAGGAAAACTCCATTTTACAATTCTCAAACTGTAAAATAGAGTTTTCCTCATGTAATAGTCGCACCCCCTTTCCTTCCTTTCCCATTTCCCGACTATTACATGGGGAAAACATGAGGAAAACTCCATTTTATAATTCTGAAGCTGTAAAATGGAGTTTTCCTCATGTAATAGTCGCACCCCCCTCTTTCCTTCCTTCCTTTCTCGTTTTCCGACTATTACATGGGGAAAACATGAGAAAAACTCCATTTTACAATTCTCAAACTGTAAAATAGAGTTTTCCTCATGTAATAGTCGCACCCCCTTTCCTTCCTTTCCCGTTTCCCGACTATTACATGAGGAAAACATGAGGAAAACTCAATTTTATAATTCTCAAACTGTAAAATCGAGTTTTCCTCATGTAATAGTCGCACCCCCTCTTTCCTTCCTTCCTTCCTTCCTTTCCGGTTTCCCTTTCCCCAGGAGTGCACTCTGCCCATGCTCAGGGGCTCACCGGGGTCCTTGAGGGCTCGGCAGACGGCCTTGTCCAGCAGGAGGGGCGGCCGGATGACCTTGGTGCGCTCGGCCTTCTTGACCGGCTTCGTGATGAGGAAGAGGTCCGTGAAGAGGAAGCAGTAGACGTCCATCTGCAGGAAGAGGAAAGAAGAGGCTTGACATTGATGTGAAGCTGCCCCAACTGACAAATATACTGCATTTCATCCCATAATAGTCACACTTTTTCCATAAAAGGGGGGGGGGGTGCGACTATTACACGAGGAAAACTCAATTTTACAGTTTGAGAATTATAAAATGGAGTTTTCCTCATGTTTTCCACATGTAATAGTCAGGAAACGGAAAAGGAAGGAAGGAAAGAGGGGGTGCGACTATTACACGAGAAAAACTCCATTTTGCAGTTTGAGAATTATAAAATGGAGTTTTACTCATGTTTTCCTCATGTAATAGTCGTACCCCCCCCCCTTTTTATGGAAAAAGTGTGACTATTATGGGATGAAATACAGTATATTTGTCTGTTGGGGCAGCTTCTGACAAAGGAAGAGGCTTCCCAACCTCAGTGCCTTGACATTGATGCGAAGCTGCCCGAACTAACATATATACTATTTTTCATCCCATAATAGTCACACTTTTTTCCATAAAAGGGAGTACGCGACTATTACATGAGGAAAACTCCACTTTACAGTTTGAGAATTATAAAATGGAGTTTTCCTCACTTTTTCCTTATGTAATAGTTGCACCACCCCCCCATCCCATAATAGTGTGACTATTATGGGATGAAATACAGTATATTTGTCAGTTGGGGCAGCTTCGCATCAATTCCTCGTGTAATAGTCATACCCCCCCCCCCCCCCCGGTGAAAGAAGGAAGAAAGGTTTTCCTCATGTAATAGTCACCCCCCCCCCCTTTTAAGGCAAAAAGTGTGACTATTATGGAATGAAATACAGTATATTTGTCAGTTGGGGCAGCTTCGCATCAATTCCTTGTATAATAGTCGCAACCCCCTGGTGAAAGGAAGAGAGAAGAGTGGAGCTCCAGAGACCCCAATGTCATAGTTCTTAAACTGTATTGTCTTCAGAGAAGGAAGGAAGGAGGGGAGAGAGAAGAGTGGAGCTCTTGAAAGGCAGGGAAGGAGGGGAATCAGGCCGAAATGGGGGTGTGACCATTATGCGATGAAATACAGTCCCCCTTCCCCTTTGAAATCCCGATGCCGAACATTCTGCCTTTCAGGGGAGGGCCTTAAGGAGGGCCTTAAACTGCCTTGGAATGCAGAGAAGGAGGGGAATCAGGCTCAAATGGGGGTGCGACTATTATGCAATGAAATACAGTCCCCCTTCCCCCTTGAAATCCAGATGCCGACCTTGCTGTCTTTCAGGGGAGGGCCTTAAGGAGGGCCTAAAACTGCCTTGGAAGGAAGGGAAGGAGGGGAATCAGGCTCAAATGGGGGTGCGACTATTATGCGATGAAATACAGTCCCCCTTCCCCTTTGAAATCCAAGTGCCGACCTTGCTGTCTTTCAGGGGAGGGCCTTAAAGAGGCCTTAAACTGCCTTGGAAGGAAGGGAAGGGGGGAAATCTGGCTCAAATGGGGGTGCGACTATTATACGATGAAATACAGTCCCCCTTCCCCTTTGAAATCCAAGTGCCGACCTTGCTGTCTTTCAGGGGAGGGCCTTAAGGAGGGCCTCAAACTGACTTGGAAGGGAGGGAAGGAGGGGAATCAGGCTCAAATGGGGGGTGCGACTATTTTGCAATGAAATACAGTCCCCTTTGAAATCCAGGTGCCGACCTTGCTGTCTTTCAGGGGAGGTCCTTAAGGAGGGCCTTAAACTGCCTTGGAAGGAAGGGAAGGAGGGGAATCAGGCTCAAATGGGGGATGCGACTATTATGCGGTGAAATACAGTCCCCCTTCCCCTTTGAAATCCAAGTGCCAACCTTGCTGTCTTTCAGGGGAGGGCCTTAAGGAGGGCCTCAAACTGACTTGGAAGGGAGGGAAGGAGGGGAATCAGGCTCAAATGTGGGTGCGACTATTATGCGGTGAAATACAGTCCCCCTTCCCCTTTGAAATCCCGATGCCGACCTTGCTGTCTTTCCCCTCCTTCATCTTCAGGCTGCCTTCCAGCAAGAGCTGCCGGGTCTCCTCCAAGGACGTCCCGGGGATCGGGGCCATCAGGTCCAACCGCAGGAACTCCTTCAGGATCTGTGAAAGAGGAGGAAGAGGAGGAAAACAATCAACCCAAATGGGAAGCGCCCCCAAAACGCCCACCCAAATCCTCTTTGGCACCCACTTTGTCCACTTCGTCGTTGCTGCCTTCCACGGCTTCGTAGGCGTCGATCCGGCTCACGATGGAGGCCAGGCGCTGCTGCTCCTGCCGCTGGCGCATGCGCGAGTTGACGTGGTTGATGAAGCGCTCCACCGAGTTGATCTGGGGGGAGAAGGGTCAGAGCTGCCTTAGAAGTAAGGGAAGGAGGGGAATCAGGCTCAAATGGGGGTGCAACCATTATGTGATGAAATACCATCCCCCTTCACCTCTGAAATCCCAATGCAATAATAATACAATAATATTATTGCATTGGGAGGGGAATCAGGCTCAAATGGGGGGTGCGACTATTATGTGATGAAAAACAGTCATAAAATATAGTCATAAAATAAAATGTGATAAAATATAATTGGGAAGGAGGGGAATCAGGCTCAAATGGGGGTGCGACTATTATATGATGAAAAACAGTCCCCCTTCCCCTTTGAAATCCCAATGCAATAATAACACAATAATAACAAACAAAGAAATACATCGTCATAAAATACAATTGGGAAGGAGGCGAATCAGGCTCAAATGGGGGTGCGACTATTATGTGATGAAATACAGACCCCCTTCCCCTTTGAAATCCCAATGCAATAATAATACAATAATAATAAACAAAGAAATACATAGTCATAAAATACAATTGGGAAGGAGGGGAATCAGGCTCAAATGGGGGTGCGACTATTATGCGATGAAATACAGTCCCCCTTCCCCTTTGAAATCCCAACGCAATAATAATACAATAATAACAAACAAAGAAATACATCGTCATAAAATACAATTGGGAAGGAGGGGAATCAGGCTCAAATGGGGGTGCGACCATTATGTGATGAAATACAGTCCCCCTTCCCCTTTGAAATCCCAATGCAATAATAATACAATAATAACAACCAAAGAAAAACATAGTCATAAAATACAATTGGGAAGGAGGGGAATCAGGCTCAAATGGGGGTGCGACTATTATGCGATGACATACAGTCCCCCTTCCCCTTTGAAATCCCAATGCAATAATAATACAATAATAACAAACAAAGAAATACATAGTCAAAAAATACAATTGGAAAGGAGGGGAATGAGGCTCAAATGGGGGTGCGACTATTATGTGATGAAATCCAGTCCCCCTTCCCCTTTGAAATCCCAACGCAATATTAATACAATAATAACAAAGAAATACATAGTCATAAAATACAATTGGGAAGGAGGGGAATCAGGCTCAAATGGGGGTGCGACTATTATGTGATGAAATACAGTCCCCCTTCCCCTTTGAAATCCCAATGTAATAATAATACAATAATAACAAACAAAGAAATACATTGTCATAAAATACAATTGGGAAGGAGGGGAATCAGGCTCAAATGGGGGTGCAACCATTATGTGATGAAATACAGTCCCCCTTCCCCTTTGAAATCCCAATGCAATAATAATACAATAATAACAAACAAAGAAATAGTCATAAAATACATCTGGGAAGGAGGGGAATCAGGCTCAAATGGGGGTGCGACTATTATGTGATGAAATACAGCCCCCATTCCCCTTTGAAATCCCGATGCAATAATAATACAATAATAACAAACAAATAAATACATAGTTATAAAATACAATTGGGAAGGAGGGGAATCAGGCTCAAATGGGGGTGCGACTATTATGTGGTGAAATGCAGTCCCCCTTCCCCTTTGAAATCCCAACGCAATAATAATACAATAATAACAAAGAAATACATAGTCATAAAATAGAATTGGGAAGGAGGGGAATCAGGCTCAAATGGGGGTGCGACTATTATGCGATGAAATACAGTCCCCCTTCCCCTTTGAAATCCCAATGCAATAATAACACAATAATAACAAACAAAGAAATACATAGTCATAAAATACAATTGGGAAGGAGGGGATTCAGGCTCAAATGGGGGTGCGACTATTATGCGATGAAATACAGTCCCCCTTCCCCTTTGAAATCCCAATGCAATAATAATACAATAATAATATTGTATATATAATAACAATAATAATATATTATAATATAATATAATATTATATATATATATATATAATATATAATATAGATTACCATGGTGACGATGGCTTCCCGGGTGCGAGGCTCCTCCGTCTTCTTCAGCACGGACTTGAGGAGCAGCGGGTACTTGGTCAGGCGCTGGTGGGGCTTCACCAACATGTCGCTGAGCTTCAGCCGGTTGCACTGCTTGTGCTTCTCGGCCCACTGCAAGGCGAGCACACCATTCAGAAACTGCAAGTCGCTCCTGGTGTGAGAGAATCGGCCGTCTGCAAGGACGTTGCCCAGGAGACGTAGCCCAGATGTCTGATGTTTGACCAGCCTTCTCTCATGTCCCCTCATGGGGAGCTGGAGCTGACAGAGGGAGCTCGGCCCTCTCTTCCCCAGATTCGAACCGCTGACATATTGGTCAGCAGTCCTGCTGGCACAAGGGTTGAACCCATGGCGCCATCGGGGGCTCCTGGCTAGACTGATAGGAATGTTGGATTGATAGACAGTCAGACGGATGGATGAATTGATAGATAGATAGATAGATAGATAGATAGATAGAATAGAATAGATAGATAGATAGACAGACAGATAGATATTTGTGTGACAGATAGATGGATAGATGGATGGATGGATGAATGAATGAATGCAATGATAGAATGGACAAATGGATAGATAGATGGATGGATGGATAGATGGATAGATAGATATCTGGGTGATAGATAGATGGATAGATGGATGGGTGAATTGATAGATGGATGGATGGATGGATGAATGGATAGAATGGACAAATGGACAAATGGATGGATGGATATCTGGGTGATAGATGGATAGATGGATGAACAAATAGATGAATTGATGGATGGATGGATAGAATGGATGAATTGATAGATAGGTGGATGGATGGATGGATGAATGAATTGATGGATGGATGGATAGATAGATAGAAGAATGACTGATCGATAGATCGATAGACAGATATTTGGGTGACAGATAGATGGAAGGGTGAATGGGTAGATGGATGAATGAATGGATAGAATGGACAAATGGATGGATGGATAGATATCTGGGTGATAGATGGATGAACAAATAGATGAATTGATGGATGGATGGATGGATAGATAGGTGGATGGAT
>NC_090033.1:18511161-18523661 GCF_037176765.1 Anolis sagrei
AATAAAATAAATAAATATTATTTCATATAATTTATTATTATTTTGATAATTTTATATTATTTATTATTATATCTTTATATTAGTACTATTAATCTTTATTATTATTTTTATATTATTATTATTTATAATTTTTTATAAAAATATTTTATATAAATTATTATTATTATTATTATATTACTATTATTATTAATCTTTATTACTATTTTTATATTATTATTAATAATTATTATTTATATATTTTATATAATTTATTTTATATAATTTACTATTATTTTTATAATTTTTATATTATTATTAATCATTATTATTATATTATTATTTATATTTTTTATAAAAAATATTTTATCTAATTTATTTTATCTAATTTATTATTTTTAATAATTTTTATATTATTATTATTAATCATTATTATTATTTTTATTATATATTTATATATATTATATATTATTATATTATTTTTATATTATTATTAATATATATTATTTTGATATTGTTATTATTAATTATTAATCTTTATTATTATTATTATATTATTATTTAAATTTTTTATAAAAAATATTTGATACAATTCATTTTATATAATTTATTATTATTATTTATACTTTTTATTATAATAATAATATTAATCTTTATTTTTATTATATATATATTATTTTTATATTATTTTTATATTATTATTATTATTATTATTATATAGTTGATAAATAGAGAGAAATAGATAGATTGATAGATAGATAGATAGATAGATAGATAGATAGACAGATAGATAGAATCCTAGAGCTGGAAGCGATCACAAGGGCCACCCAGACCAACCCCATGCAGGACGACACCATCCGATCCATCCCGACAGATGGCCATCCGGCCGCTGCTTAGAAACCTCCAGAGGAGGAGACTCTGCCGGACTCTGAGGCCACCATTCACATTCCACTAGACTTGGAAGCGACCACAAGGGCAATCGAGTCCAACCTTACTGTGCAGGACACCATCTGACCCTTCCCAACAGATGGCCATCCACTTGAAAAACTCCCAAAGGGGACTCTGCCAGGTAAGGAACGAGCAAAAACCTTTGCAGAGGAGCAGCGCCACGGCAGCCAACGCTCACCTTTGATACCTGCCTGCCAGGTTGGCACACCTGGACTTCCTGGTTCTCCGATTGCTTTCCCTCTTTCGCTCCCAATTGAAAACAATGAATGCACTTTGACCCCGCTTTCGCTTCCAGGATGCACGGCAATGGCATGCATGTATTAATTGTGTTTTTATCTCTTTGAGAGACGGCTAATTATTATCATCATTACATTATGTAACATGATATTTTGACATCCCAGTGTTCCTGACTCTCTCCATTGGTGTGGAATGCCCTCCACAAGCACCACACTGCCCACCCCCCAAGGGAAGGCTTTCATACGAGGACTAGATTTTCTGTTTTTTTTCCTCCACTACAGGCATCCCAGTGTTCCTGACTCTCTCCATTGCAGGCATCCCAGTGTTCCTGACTCTCTCCATTGCTGTGGAATGTCCTCCACAAACACCACCCAAGGGAAGGCTTTCATACGAGGACTAGATTTTCTGTTTTTCCCTCCACTGCAGGCATCCCAGTTCCTGACTCTCTCCATTGCAGGCATCCCAGTGTTCCTGACTCTCTCCATTGGTGTGGAATGCCCTCCACAAACACCACCCAAGGGAAGGCTTTCATACGAGGACTAGATTTTCTGTTTTTCCCTCCACTGCAGGCATCCCAGTGTTCCTGACTCTCTCCATTGCAGGCATCCCAGTGTTCCTGACTCTCTCCATTGGTGTGGAATGCCCTCCACAAACACCACCCAAGGGAAGGCTTTCATACGAGGACTAGATTTTCTGTTTTTCCCTCCACTGCAGGCATCCCAGTTCCTGACTCTCTCCATTGCAGGCATCCCAGTGTTCCTGACTCTCTCCATTGGTGTGGAATGCCCTCCACAAACACCACCCAAGGGAAGGCTTTCATACGAGGACTAGATTTTCTGTTTTATTCCTCCACTGCAGGCATCCCAGTGTTCCTGACACTCTCCATTGCAGGCATCCCAATGTTCCTGACTCTCTCCATTGGTGTGGAATGTCCTCCACAAACACCACCCTCCTCCACAAGCACCACACTGCCCACTACCCAAGGGAAGTCTTGCATACAAGGAATAGATTTTCCTGCACCATAGGCATCCCAGTGTTCCCGACTCTCTCCATTGGTGTGGAATGTCCTCCACAAACACCGCCCAAGGGAAGGCTTTCATACGAGGACTAGATTTTCTGTTTTTTCCCTCCACCGCAGGCACCCCAGTGTTCCTGACTCTCTCCATTGCAGGCATCCCAGTGTTCATGACTCTCTCCATTGGGGTGGAATGCCCTCCACAAACACCACCCTCCACAACAAGCACCACACTGTCCACTACCCAGGGGAAGGCTTTCATGCGAGGACTAGATTTTCCTGCACCACAGGCACCCCAGGGTTCCTGACTCTCTCCATTGGTGTGGAATATCCTCCACAAACACTACATTGCTCGCCACCCAAGGGAAGGCTTTCATACGATGACTAGAATTTCTGCTTTTCCCCTCCACCACATGCATCCCAGTGTTCCTGACTCACTCCATTGGCGTGGAATGTCCTCCACAAACACCACCCAAGGGAAGGCTTTCATACGAGGAATAGATTTTCCTGCACCATAGGCATCCCAGTGTTCCCGACTCTCTCCATTGGTGTAGAATGTCCTCCACAAACACCGCCCAAGGTGTTTGTGGAGGACATTCCACACCAATGGTGAGAGTCAGGAACACTGGGGTTCCTGTGGTGGAGGAAAAATAGAAAATCTAGTCATAGCTTTCATACGATGACTAGATTTTCTGTTTTTCCTCCACCACAGGCACCCCAGTGTTCCTGACTCTCTCCATTGGTGTGGAATGTCCTCCACAAGCACCACACTGCCCACTACCCAAGGGAAGGCTTTCATATGAGGACTAGATTTTCCTGCACCACAGGCACCCCAGGGTTCCTGACTCTCTCCATTGGTGTGGAATGTCCTCCACAAACACCACCCAAGGGAAGGCTTTCATACGAGGACTACATTTTCCGTTTTTCCTCCACCACAGGCACCCCAGTGTTCCTGACTCTCTCCATTGGTGTGGAATGTTCTCCACAAACACCACACTACCCACCACCCAAGAGAATGCTTTCATACGAGGACTAGATTTTCTGTTTTTCCTCCACCACAGGCATCCCAGTGTTCCCTACTCTCTCCATTGGTGTGGAGCCCGGCCCGAACCCGATTGTTCTCCCCTCTCTTTACCAGGATGTCGGCGCTCTCCCTGCGGAGTGGGACCGTCTCCACCCGGTCCAGAGAGGAAGCGCTTGGGAGCGGCGGGGGGCTCTGTCCAGGCAGCGGCCGCAGGAGGGGCAGGCTGAGTGACCGCAGGTCCTTGACCGCCTGCTCCACCTTCAGCTCCTCCCCGGGTTTGGCTGCAAACGGAGGAGAGAAAGCAAGGCTTCAATGAGGTCAGACTAGATGACCCTATTAGCAATGCACAGACATAGAAGGAGAGTCAAAGCAATAATAATAATAGTACTCCGCCATTTTATGATTTCGCGGATACCGAGATCCGAAAGAAGAAACTCCGTATTCTCTAGTGAAGGAAAGGCTGGATGACCCTTGGGGGTCAGACTAGATGACCAAATGGGGTCACACTCGATGACCCTTGGGGGTCCCCTTCCATGACCCTTGGGGTCAGACTAGATAACTGAATGGAGTCAGACATGATGAATGACCCTTCCATGACCCTTGGGGGTCAGGCTAGATGACCCTTGAGGTTCACCTTCTAACTCTAGTGAAGGAAAGGCTGGATGATCCTTGGGGGTCAGACTAGATGACCCTTGGGGGTCCCCTTCCATGACCCTTGGAGGTCAGACTAGATGACCCATGGGGTTCCCCTTCCAACTCCATTGATGGAGAGGCTAGATGACCCTTGGGGTCAGACTAGATAACTGAATGGTGTCAGACACGATGACCCTTGGGTGTCCTTTTCCATGGCCCTTGGAGGTCAGACTAGATGACTCTTGGGGGTCCCCTTCCAACTCTACTGAAGGAGAGACTGGTCAGACTTAGTGACCAAATTGGGTCAGATTAGATAACCGAATGGAGTTAGACATGATGACCCTTGGGTGTCCCCTTCCATGAGCCTTCGGGTTCAGACTTGATGACCCTTGGGGGTCCCCTTCCAACTCTAGTGAAAGAGAGGCTAGATGACCCTTGGGGTCAGACTAGATGATCAAATGGGGTCATACTAGATAACCAAATGGGGTCAGACTCGATGACCCTTGGGGGTCCCCTTCCATGACCCTTGGGGGCCCGACTAGATGACCCTTGGGGTTCCCCTTCCAACTCTATTGATGGAGAGGCAAGATGACACTCGGGGTCAGACCCAATGACCCTTGGGGGTCCCCTTCCATGAGCCTTGGGGGTCAGACAAGAAGACCCTTGGGGTCAGAATAGATAACTGAATGGTTTAGCTAGATGACACTTGGGGTCAGACTAGATGATCAATGGGGTTCCCCTTGGGGGTCCCCTTCCATGATCCTTGGAGGTAGACTAGATGACCTTTGGGGTTCCCCTTCCAACTCTAGTGAAGGAGAAGCTAGATGACACTTGGGGTCAGACTAGATGACCAAATGAGGTCAGAGTCAATGACCCTTGGGGGTCCCTTCCAACTCTAGTGAAGGAGAGGCTGGATGACCCTTGCGGGTAAGACTAGATGACCCTTGGAGGTCCCCTTCCATGATCCTGGAGGTCCCCTTCCATGATCATGGAGGTCCCCTTCCATGATCCTTGGAGGTCAGACTAGATGACCCTTGGGGGTCAGTCTAGATGACTGAATGGGGTCAGACATGATGACCTTGAGGGTCTCCTTCCATGACCCTTGGGGGTCAGACTAGATGACCCTTAGGATCAGAATAGATAACTGAATGGAGTCAGACATGTTGAATGACCCTTGGGGTTCCCCTTCCAACTCTAATGGAGGAGAGGCTAGATGACCCTTGGGGTCAGACTAGATGACCAAATGGGGTCAGACTAGATAACCGAATGGAGTTAGACATGATGACCCTTGGGGGTCCGCTTACTTAACCCTTCGGGGTCAGACCTGATGACCCTTGGGGTTCCCCTCCCAACTCTAGTGAAGGAGAGACTGGATGACCCTTGGGGGTCAGACTTGACGACCAAATGAGGTCAGACTCGAAGACCCTTGGGGGTCCCCTTCCATGACCCTTGGGGGTCAGACTAGATAACTGAATGGAGTAGGACATGATGAATGACCCTTCCATGACCCTTGGAGGTCAGACTAGATGACCCAAGGGTTCCCCTTCCAACTCTAGTAGACAGGCTGGATGACCCTTGGGGGTCAGACTCGATGACCATTGGAGGTCCCCTTCCATGAGCCTTGGGGGTCAGACTAGATGATCCATGGGGTTCCCCTTCCAACTCTAGTGAATGAGAGGCTGGATGAACCTTGGGGGTCAGACTAGATGACCAAATGAGGTCAGAGTCAATGACCCTTGGGGGTCCCTTCCAACTCTATTGAAGGAGGGGCTAGATGACCCTTGAGGATCAGACTTGATGACCAAATAAGGTCAGACTAGATGATCCATGGGGTTCCCCTTCCAACTCTAGTGAAGAAGAGGCTAGATGACCCTTGGGGGTCAGACTCGATGACCAAATGGGGTCAGTCTAGATAGCCGAATGGGGTCAGACTCGATGACCCTTTAGGACTCCTTCCATGATCCTTGGAGGTCAGACTAGATGACCCTTGGGGGTCCCCTTCCAACTCTATTGGAGGAGAGGCTAGATGACCCTTGGGGGTCAGTCTAGATGACTGAATGGGGTCAGACATGATGACCTTGAGGGTCTCCTTCCATGACCCTTGGGGGTCAGACTAGATGACCCTTGGGGTCAGACTAGATAACCAAATGGAGTCAGACTAGATGACCCTTGAGGTTCCCCTTCCATGACCCTTGGAGGTCAGACTAGATGACCCTTGGGGTTCCCCTTCCACTCCCCAGTGAAGGAGTGGCTAGATGACCCTTGGGAGTCAGACTAGATAACCAAATGGGGTCAGACATGACAACCCTTGTGGGTCCCCTTCCATGACTCTTGGGGGTTAGACTAGATGACCCATGGGGTTCCCCTTCCAACTCTAGTGAAGGAGAGGCTGGATGACCCTTGGGGGTCAGACTTGATGACCAAATGGGGTCAGACTAGATGACCCTTGGGGTTCCCCTTCTAACTCTAGTGAAGGAGAAGCTAGATGACCAAAGGGGATCAGACTAGATGACCAAAGGGGGTCAGACTAGCTAACCGAATGGGGTCAGACACAATGACCCTTGGGGGGTCCCCTTCCATGACCTTTGGGGGCCAGACTAGATGACCCTTGGGGTTCCCCTTCCAACTCCATTGATGGAGAGGCTAGATGACCCTTGGGGTCAGACTTGATGGCCCTTGAGGGTCCCTCCCTGCTGACCTTTGACCCGCAGGTAGTGGCCCCCGAAGCGATAGGCCTCGAAGTGGAGGGAGAGCGGGGTGTGGGACTGGTCCAGGTACACGTCCACTCTGGCCACCTCGATGCCCTTCCGCTCAAAGACCGGGAGGAGGACTTCCCTGGAAGGAAGAAGTAATAAATATTCAAATACTAATATTACATTATTATTATTATTATTAATTATTAATTATTAGTATTATTAGTATTAGTATTATTATTAGAAACATAGGCTCAATAACTATATTAAGATACTAATATTACATTATTATTATTGTTATTATTATTGTTATTATTATTATTATTATATTATTATTATCATCATCATCACCATCATCTATGTGTCTTAATGGTCTTCTATTTCTATCTATGTATTTTAACTCTGTTCTACTTGAGGAAGAAGGTAAAAATTACTATTATTATTATTATTGCTATTATTATTATTATTATTACTACTATTATTGATTATTGATTATTGATTACCCGAGCGCCTTCTTCTTCATGGCCGGCACGATCTCCGTCTCAACGTCGAGGCTGAAGTCGAACTTCAAGGTGAAGCATTCCTTGCTGGGATCCTGCAAAAAAAGAGATGGGGACGATGGTCTATGTAGTCAATGGATCATAACGTTGGGCAGGATGGGGGTCAGGCTAGATGACCTTTGGGGGTCCCATCGTCCCCCCGCTTACGTCGGTGTGTCTCCTCCGGGCTTTCTTCTTGGGGAGCTTCAAAGCGGAGCTCTTTCGGTCCCTGCAGAAAGAGGACAATAATAACAACAATAATAACAATAATAATAATAATAATAATAAATTATATAATAATAATAATAATAATAATAAATTATATAATAATAATTATTATTATTAACAATGCACAGACATAGGAGTCAAAGCAATCATAATAATAGTAAATTTAAAAAATTATATTATTATTATTATTATTAGTAATGCACAGACATAGAAGGAGAGTCAAAGCAATCATAATAATAGTACTCCGCCGTTTTATGATTTCGCGGATACCGGGATCCGAAAGAAGGGACTCCGTATCCGCGGTTTCAAATAACGCAGATCCGGCGTCCCCGGAATGCAGGCTCGCGGTACATATTATATATTTTATTATATTGTTAGCAATTACTATTATTATTATTATTATTATTATTATTATTATTATTAGCAATGCGTAGACATAAAGTGAAGTCAAGGATAAAAGCTATTATTATTATTATTATTATTATTATTATCAGCAGTGCACAGACATAGAAGGAGAGTCAAAGCAATCATAATAATAGTAAGTTATTATATATTATATTATTATTATTATTAGCAGTGCACAGATAGGAGAGTCAAAGCAATCATAATAATAATACATTATTATATATTATATTATTATTATTATTATTATTATTAGCAATGCATAAAAGGAAGTCAAGGATAAAAGCAACTATTATTATTATTATTATTATTATTATTATTAGCAATGCACAGACATAGAAGGAGAGTCAAAGCAATCATAATAATAGTAAGTTATTATATATTATATTATTATTATTAGCAATTATTATTATTATTAATAATACTATTATTAGCAATGCATAGACATATAGGGAAGTCAAGGATAAAAGCAACTATTATTATTATTATTATTATTATTATTAGCAATGCACAGACATAGAAGGAGAGTCAAAGCAATAATAATAATAGTACATTATTATATATTAATAATAATAATAATAATAATATTAATATAATAATATAGTAAATTTCATAATATTAGTAATAGTAAATTTTAAAAAATTATATAATTAAAATTATTATTATTATTATTATTAGCAGTGCACAGATAGGAGAGTCAAAGCAATCATAATAATAATACATTATTATATATTATATTATATTATATTATTATTATTATTAGCAATGCATAAAAGGAAGTCATGGATAAAAGCAATTATTATTATTATTATTATTATTATTATTATTATTAGCAATGCACAGACATAGAAGGAGAGTCAAAGCAATCATAATAATAGTAAGTTATTATATATATTATTATTATTATTATTATTATTAGCAATGCATGGACATATAGGGAAGTCAAGGATAAAAGCAATTATTATTATTATTATTATTATTATTATTATTAGCAATGCACAGACATAGAAGGAGAGTCAAAGCAATCATAATAATAGTACATTATTATATATTATATTATTAGCCATTATCATTATTATTAATACTATTATTAGCAATGCGTAGACATATAGGGAAGTCAGGGATAATTATAATTATTATTATTATTTAATAATAAGGAGAGTACATAGAAGGAGAGTCAAAGCAATCATAATAGTACATTATTATATATTATATTATATTAGCTATTCTTATTCTTATTAATACTATTATTAGCAATGCATAAACACATAGGGAAGTCAGGGATAAAAGCAATTATTATTATTATTATTATTATTATTATTATTATTATTACTTAATAATAAGAAGAGTCAAAGCAATCATAATAATAGTAAATTATTATATAATACATATTTTATATTATTATTATTATTATTATTATTATTATTATTATTATTATCGCCTGCCTGTCAATCCCATAGAGAAAAGGAGAAAGAAGGGAACGAGTCAGAGGAAAAGGAAGAGGAGGGTCGAGTCCTCCCCGCATGCGGAGATGCAGCTTCTCAGGGAAGCAGGGCTAGCTTTCCAGCGGCAAGGAGTTCCTCTTGTCTCAACGGCTCACCCTTTTCCCTCGGCGGTACCGTCCCCTTCCTCTTCGACGTCCGAGGCCGGGCTGGTGCGCGGCGGGCAGGAGCGCGTGGAGACGTTCCGCGCCAGGACCGGCCCTGGAAGAGAAATACAATCAGCAATAGGTATTATTATTATTAGTATTATTATTGATAATAATTACATCAATAATAATAATAATTTATCCGCCTCTCCTTACAGATCCCCTTCCGACATAGGATGGATGAGCCTCTTTTGGGAGGGCTTTAGTTCTGAATGGAGCAGGACTAGATCATAATGATAATAATACTACTAATAATAATAATATAATAAAAATAATACTAATAATACCACCACTACTACTACTACTACTACTAATAATAATAATAATAATAATATAATAATACTAATAATACCACCAGTACTACTACTACTACTACTACTACTAATAATAATAATAATATAATAATACCACCAGTACTACTACTACTAATAATAATAATAATATAATAATACTAATAATACCACCACTACTACTACTACTACTACTAATAATAATAATAATAATATAATAATAATACTAATAATACCACTACTACTACTAATACCACTACTACTACTACTACTACTACTAATAATAATAATATAATAATACCACCACCACTACTAATAATAATAATAATAAAATAATAATACTAATAATACCACTACTACTAATAATAATATAATAATACTACTACTACTACTACTAATAAAAATATAATAATAATAATAGTAATAATACCACCACTACCACTACTAATATTATAATAATAATAATAATACCACTACTACTACTACTACTACTAATAATAATAATAATAATATAATCCTAATAATACCACTACTACTGCTGCTGCTACTACTACTACTACTAATAATAATATAATAATATAATAATAATAGTAATAATAATAATAATAATTTATTATCCGCCTCTCCTTACAGATCCCCTTCCAACAGAGGTTGGATGAGCCTCTTTCGGGAGGGCTTTACACCAAGGCAGAAAGGCAGGAGGTCAGACTAGATGACCTTTTGAGGTTCCTTCCTAATGACTACAAATCCCATCATCCCCAGGGCGACTGACCTTGGGGCGGCAGGTCGAAGCGGATGTGTCGGTCGAAGTGCATGTCGCCGTGGAAGCGTGCGTCGCACGACTCGCACAAGCGCAGCGGAGCCGCACGGTTCAGCCGCTGGCACTGGGCATGGTGGCAGACCTGGAAGGAGGCAGAAATGCAAATAAATATGCAAATGCAAATAAATATGCAAACGCAAATAAATATGCAAACGCAAATAAATATGCAAATGCAAATAAATATGCAAATGCAATGCAAATAAACATGCAAACCCTGCCACTGGAAGGAGTAAACAATGCAAACGCAAATAAATATGCAAATGCTATGCAAATAAACATGCAAACACTGCAAATGCAAATAAATATGCAAATGCAAATAAATATACAAATACAAATAAATATGCAAATACAAATAAACATACAAATGCAAATAAATATGCAAACGCAAATAAATATGCAAATGCAAATAAATATGCAAATGCAAATAAATATGCAAACGCAAATAAATATGTAAATGCAATGCAAATAAACATGCAAATCCTGCCAATGGAAGGAGTGAAAAATGCAAATGCAAATAAATATGTAAATGCAATGCAAATAAACATGCAAACACTGCCACTAGAAGGAGTGAAAAATGCAAATGCAAATAAATATGCAAATGCAATGCAAATAAACATGCAAACCCTGCCACTGGAAGGAGTCAAAAATGCAAATAAATATGTAAACGCAAATAAATATGCAAATGCAATGCAAATAAACATGCAAACCCTGCAAATGCAAATAAATATGCAAATGCAAATAAATATGCAAATGCAAATAAATATGCAAATGCAATGCAAATAAACATGCAAACCCTGCCATCCCGCCTCTGGTTCGTCACCATCACCATCATCAATTACTTATTATAATAATAATAATTCTGCCACAAAGGAAGACACCATTAAATCCTTCCCAACAGATGGCCAGCCTAAAAATATATTATTATTATTATTATTACTATTTATTCTGCCACAAAGGAAGACACCATCCAATCCCTCTCGACAGATGGCCAGCCTAAAAATATATTATTATTATTATTATTATTATTATTACTATTTATTCTGCCACAAAGGAAGACACCATCTGATCCCTCTCGACAGATGGCCAGCCTAAAAATATATTATTATTATTATTATTATTATTATTGTTATTATTATTATTATTACTATTTATTCTGCCACAAAGGAAGACACCATCCAACCCCTCCCAACAGATGGCCAGCCTAAAAATATATTATTATTATTATTATTATTATTATTATTATTATTATCTGGTTAGTCACCATCGACATCATCAATTACTTATTATTATTATTATTATTATTATTATTTATTCTGCCACAATGGAAGACACCATCCGATCCCTCCCGACACGAGGGCCATCCCGCCTCTGGTTAGTCACCATCAACATCATCAATTACTTATTATTATTATTATTATTATTATTATTATTATTATTATCTGGTTAGTCACCATCAACATCATCATCAATTACTTATTATTATTATTATTATCTGGTTAGTCACCATCATCATAATCAATTACTTATTATTATTATCTGGTTAGTCACCATCAACATCATCAATTACTTATTATTATTATTATTATTATCTGGTTAGTCACCATCATCATAATCAATTACTTATTATTATTATTATTATTATCTGGTTAGTCACCATCATCATAATCAATTACTTATTATTATTATTATTATCTGGTTAGTCACCATCATCATAATCAATTACTTATTATTATTATTATTATTATTATCTGGTTAGTCACCATCATCATAATCAATTACTTATTATTATTATTATTATTATTATCTGGTTAGTCACCATCATCATAATCAATTACTTATTATTATTATTATTATTACTATTAATTCTCCCACAAAGGAAGACACCATCCGATCCCTCCCGACACGAGGGCCATCCCGCCTTTGGTTAGTTACCATCACCACCACCATCATCATCAATTTATTATTATTATTATTATTATTATTATTATTATTATTACTGTTAGAGTTCTGAAATTTTCACCACCAGGACTTTAGTTTTCTAAATACT
>NC_090033.1:18528661-18603661 GCF_037176765.1 Anolis sagrei
GCATTCGACACAGTGAATCGCAGCGCTCTGTGGACCATCCTCCAAAAGATTGGGTGCCCTCATTAAGCTAACCCAAGAGCTCAGAAACTGGTTTTGCTTTAGTTGAGAATCCCTTATCATTTTCTCTCGGAGCCTGGCAGAACGCCGAAGCCACTCTTCGGCTTTCCTGTTTTGACTAATCTCCTGCCATCTATCTATTTGCTCATTAATTTCTGCAGCTGGGCCAGGTGCCGAGTTGTTTTCAAGCCCCAAAATCCTGGAAACTCTCTGGTAGCAATTCAGGGAGCACACCACCATCCCCACACCACTCAGGGACATTCTCATACCATCTTGAAACTCATTGACATCCCTCCCCACATCCAAAGCACCCTGATCCTGAAACACAATCACAGGCCGAGCTCCAACAACACCTGCGAATCCAAGGCATGAATATACAATCATAGAATTCAAGCATCAAAACCATGAAAGGCACTTCAAAACACGAACCTTCCATGAAACAAGGACGAGATCTTGACTTGATTCCAAATGATGCTTCATCTGACTACATTTCCCTGTACTTGGAACTATTATCCCCTCATTAAGCTAGCCCAAACGCTCAGAAACTGGTTCCACTTTAGTTGAGAATCGCTTATCTTTTTCTCTCGGAGCCTGGCAGAACGCCGAAGCCGCTCTTCGGCTTTTCTGTTTTGACTAATCTCCTCCTATCTATTTGCTCATTAATTTCTGCAGCTGGGCCAGGTGCCGAGTTGTTTTCAAGCCCCAAATCCAGGGAACTCTCTGGTAACAATTCCTGGACCCTTCATGGACATTCTCATGGGAAACTACACTTTGCACAGGGATCTCCTGGTCCTTCTCTGCATCAATATCACTGACCAAACAATTGCCATCTTGAAACTCATTGACATCATTCCCCATATCCAATACATTTCCTGTACTTGGAACTTCTATCCCCTCATTAAGCTAGCCCAAGCGCTCAGAAACTTGAGAATCCCTAATCTTTTTCTCTCGGAGCCTGGCAGAACGCCGAAGCCACTCTTCGGCTTTTCTGTTTTGACTAATCTCCTTCCGTCTATCTATTTGCTCATTAATTTCTGCAGCTGGGCCAGGTGCCGAGTTGTTTTCAAGCCCCAAATCCTGGGAACTCTCTGGTAGCAATTCCTGGACCCTTCATGGACATTCTCATGGGAAACTACTCTTTCCACAGGGATCTCCTGGTCCTTCTCTGCATCAATATCACTGACCAAACTATTGCCGTCTTGAAACTCATTGGCATCATTCCCCACATCCAATACATTTCCTGTACTTGGAACTATTATCCCCTCATTAAGCTAACCCAAGTGCTCAGAAACGGGTTTCGCTTTAGTTGAGAATCCCTTATCTTTTTCTCTTGCAGCCTGGCAGAACGCCGGAGTCACTCTTCAGCTTTTCTGTTTTGACTAATCTCCCGCTGTCTATCTATTTGCTCATTAATTTCTGCAGCTGGACCAGGTGCCGAGTTGTTTTCAAGCCCCAAATTCTGGGAACTCTCTGCTAGCAATTCCTGAGTCAAGGGCAATGACCTCGCTTGACCACAGGGCATATTGGGCTCCAAGACATCGGTGGAGAGGGCTCTGGCCATCTGTTGGGAGGGTTTGGATGGTGCCTGGCAGGAAGGGGTTTGAACGTGATGGCCCTTGGGAATCTCTTCCAACTCTATGAGTTGTGCTCAATGCAATTAGAGCCATTTTCGATCTGGGCTGTAACAACAGCAGCAACAACAACAACAACAACAACAAGTGAGGTTGCACTACTGCAAATAATAATAGTAATAGTAGTAATAATAATAATAATAATACAGATAGAAAATGTAAAGACCAAGCCCATGATGGTGATGATGATGATGATGACGACAAAGAGTGCCAACAAAGAGAAAAAATAGGACAAGTGCAAAGAAGCCAGAATGGATGTCCAAAGAACTTCTAATTGTGCTAAGACGCAAAAGAGACATGCACAAGAAGTGGAAAAAGGGAGAAATCACCAAAGAAGAATTCAAACAAATAGACAAGCCAATGATTGTGATGATGATAATTCATCACAAGTCAAACCCGCATTTTGGACTTTAGGAGAGCTGATTTCCAAAAAATGAAGGAAACACTGAGCAGCATTCTGTGGACACAGATACTAAAAGAGAAGAGAGTTACGGATGGATGGGAGTTTCTCAAGAGTGAAATACTCAAGGCGCAATTGCAAACTGTGCCAACAAAGAGAAAAAAATAGGACAAGTGCAAACAAGCCAGAATGGATGTCCAACGAAATTCTAACTGTTCTAAGACACAAAAGAGACATGCACAAGAAGTGGAAAAAGGGAGAAATCACCAAAGAAGAATCCAAACAAATAGCCAAGCCAATGATTGTGATGATCATGGTGATGATGATGATAGACAGAGACAGAGACTGCAAGGGTCAAGCCAATGATTGTGATGATGATGATGATGATGATAATAATAATAATAATAATAATAATAGACAGAGACAGAGACTGCAAGGGCCAAGCCAATGATTGTGATGATGATGATGATGATGATGATAATAGACAGAGACAGAGACTGCAAGGGCCAAGCCAATGACTGTGATGATGATGATGATGATGATGATGATAGACAGAGACTGCAAGGGCCAAGCCAATGATTGTGATGATGATGATGATGATGATGATGATAATAGACAGAGACAGAGACTGCAAGGGCCAAGCCAATGATTGTGATGATGATGATGATGATGATGATGATGATAATAATAATAGACAGAGACAGAGACTGCAAGGGTCAAGCCAATGATTGTGATGATGATAAGTCATCACAAGTCAACCCCGCATTTTGGACTTTAGGAGAGCTGATTTCCAAAAAATGAAGGAAACACTGAGCAGCATTCCGTGGACACAGATACTAAAAGACAAGGGAGTTACGGATGGATGGGAGTTTCTCAAGAGTGAAATACTCAAGGCGCAATTGCAAACCGTGACAACAAAGAGAAAAAATAGGACAAGTGCAAAGAAGCCAGAATGGATGTCCAAAGAATGTCTAACTGTGCTAATACGCAAAAGAGACATGCACAAGAAGTGGAAAAAGGGAGAAATCACCAAAGAAGAATTCAAACAAATAGCCAAGCCAATGATTGTGATGATGATGATGATGATGATAATAATAATAATAGACAGAGGCAGAGACTGCAAGGGTCAAGCCAATGATTGTGATGATGATGATGATGATGATGATGATGATGATAATAATAGACAGAGACTGTAAGGGCCAAGCCAATGATTGTGATGATGATAAGTCATCACAAGTAAAACCCACATTTTGGACTTTAGGAGAGCTGATTTCCAAAAAAATGAAAGAAACACTGAGCAGCATTCTGTGGACACGGATACTAAAAGACAAGGAAGTTACGGATGGATGGGAGTTTCTCAAGAGTGAAATACTCAAGGCGCAATTGCAAACCATGCCAATAAAGAGAAAAAATAGGACAAGTGCAAAGAAGCCAGAATGGATGTCCAAAGCACTTCTAACTCTGCTAAGACACAAAAGAGACCTGCACAAGAAGTGGAAAAAGGGAGAAATCACCAAAGAAGAATTCAAACAAATAGCCAAGCCAATGATTGTGATGATGATGATGATGATGATGATAATAATAATAGACAGAGGCAGAGACTGCAAGGGTCAAGCCAATGATTGTGATGATGATGATGATGATGATGATGATGATGATAATAATAATAGACAGAGACTGTAAGGGCCAAGCCAATGATTGTGATGATGATAAGTCATCACAAGTAAAACCCACATTTTGGACTTTAGGAGAGCTGATTTCCAAAAAAATGAAAGAAACACTGAGCAGCATTCTGTGGACACGGATACTAAAAGACAAGGAAGTTACGGATGGATGGGAGTTTCTCAAGAGTGAAATACTCAAGGCGCAATTGCAAACCATGCCAATAAAGAGAAAAAATAGGACAAGTGCAAAGAAGCCAGAATGGATGTCCAAAGCACTTCTAACTCTGCTAAGACACAAAAGAGACCTGCACAAGAAGTGGAAAAAGGGAGAAATCACCAAAGAAGAATTCAAACAAATAGCCAAGCCAATGTTTGTGATGATTATGATAACAATAATAATAATAATGATAATGATAATAATAGAGACAGAGACTGCAAGGGTCAAGCCAATGATTGTGATGATGATGGTGGTGATGATGATGATGATGATGATGATGATAGACAGAGAATGCAAAGGCCAAGCCAATGACTATGATGATAATGACAACAACAACAACAATAATAGAAGAGACTGCAAGGGCCAAGAGAATGACTGTGATGATTATGATAACAACAACAACAACAACAACAACAACAACAACAACAACAGACAGACAGAGACAGAGACTGCAAGGGCCAAGAGAATGACTGTGATGATGATGATGATGATTTACATGATAGAGAATGCAAGAGACAAGCTGGTGATGATGATGATGATAACCATTGGCACATAGGCAGAGAGTGTAAGGATGACAACAATAACAACAACAGCCAGCATAGTGATCTTGTTTGCTGTGTACTAATGTTGTTGCATGTCTAATACTATTATTATTATAAATTATTATTAATATCAATATATATTATATATTATATTAATATGTATATTATATATTGATATTAATAATAATAATAATGTATTAATATAATATATATTGATATTATTAATAATGATAATAATATTATAATATAATATAATAATAATATAATAATGTATTACTATAATATATATTGATATATTGGATATATAATATATATTGGACCAATCCATCATCATCCCCATAATAATAATAAGAAGAATAAGAATATAATATAATAATAATATAATGTATTAATATAATATATATTGATAATATAATAATATAGTAATAGTGTATTAATATAATATATATTGATATTATTATTATTATAATGGGGTGACGATGGATTGGTCCAACTGGTCAAAGAAGTCTATATTATTATCAATAATAATAATAATAATAATAATATAGGTTTCCTTGACCAATTGGACCAATCCATCATCACCCCTATCATCATACGTTTCCTTGGGCAACTGGACCAAGCCATAATAATAACAACCATTCAGACCTCCTCCTGTTGCATGTGTGGCAATAACAATGATAATAATAATAATAATAATAATAATAATAATAGCACTGCACAGAACCCTCCTTCTGACCCCATCCATTTGCATGCCTGGCTCTGTTGGCCCTAAGGAAAGCCCCATAGCTTTCAGACCTCCATAGCCCTCCATGCATTTTGCATTTTTGCATTTTGCATCTTGCATTTTTGCAGTTTGCATTTTTGCATTTTGCAGTTTGCAGTAAGTAATAGAAATAGAATTGCATTTTGCATTTTGCAGTAAGTAATAGAAATAGAATTGCATTTTGCATTTTGCATTTTGCAGTAAGTAATAGAAATAGAATTGCAGTTTGCATTTTTGCAGTTTGCAGTAAGTAATAGAAATAGAATTGCATTTTGCATTTTGCAGTAAGTAATAGAAATAGAATTGCATTTTGCATATTTTGCATTTTTGCAGTTTGCATTTTGCAGTAAGTAATAGAAATAGAATTGCATTTTGCATTTTGCATGTTTGCAGTTTGCATTTTGCATGTTTGCAGTTTGCATTTTGCAGTAAGTAATAGAAATAGAATTGCATTTTGCATTTTGCAGTGAGTAATAGAAATAGAATTGCATTTTGCATTTTGCAGTAAGTAATAGAAATAGAATTGCATTTTGCATATTTTGCATTTTTGCAGTTTGCATTTTGCAGTAAGTAATAGAAATAGAATTGCATTTTGCATATTTTGCATATTTTGCATTTTGCATTTTGCATGTTTGCAGTTTGCATTTTTGCAGTTTGCAGTAAGTAATAGAAATAGAATTGCATTTTGCATTTTGCAGTGAGTAATAGAAATAGAATTGCATTTTGCATTTTGCAGTAAGTAATAGAAATAGAATTACATTTTGCATTTTGCAGTGAGTAATAGAAATAGAATTGCATTTTGCATCTTGTAGTTTGCATTTTTGCAGTTTGCATTTTGCAGTAAGTAATAGAAATAGAATTGCATTTTGCATTTTGTATTTTTGCATTTTGCATTGTGCATTTTGCAGTAATAGAAATAGAATTGCATTTTGCATTTTGCATTTTGCAGTAAGTAATAGAAATAGAATTGCATTTTGCATTTTGCATTTTTTTGCAGTTTGCATTTTGCATTTTGCAATGGCAACACTCACCACATTGCAAAGAGGGGCCCCTGCTGCCAAAGTTCCCAAGTTCCCCTTCATTTGGGGGGAAGGAGCCCCCTTTTTCCCCCCTGCTGCAGCAGCAGCAGAGACAAAGCCATGCCCCCAAAAGGGAAGGGAGGAGAGAAGGCTGGGAGGGTCCACTCTGTGCCCAAGGAGGGGGAGGCTGGAGCAGACCATTCCAGGGAAAGGCACAGGCAAAGCTCAGCCTTGGCTGGGGAAGCTCAAGCTGCAGGGCCATCTGTCGGGAGGGGTCAGGTGGTGGTGACAAACTCAATGCAAAACCAATGCAAATAAATGCAAAAAGTTTTGGGGTGCAATGGAAATAGAATGCAAAATGAATGCAAATAAATGCAAAAGTATTGAAGTGCAATGGAAATAGAATGCAAAAGCAATGTAAATAAATGCAAAAATATTGGGGTGCAATGGAAATAAAATGCAAAATTAATATAAATAAATGCAAAAGCACTTAAGTGCAATGGAAATAAAATGCAAAAGCAATGTAAATAATTGAAAAAATATTGGGGTGCAATGCAAAATCAATGCAAGTAAATGCAAAAGTATTGGGGTGCAATGGAAATAGAATGCAAGTAAATGTAAAAGTATTGGGGTGCAATGGAAATAGAATGCAAAATCAATGTAAATAAATGCAAAATCAATGTCAATAAATGAAAAATATTGGGGTGCAATGAAAATAGAAAGCAAAATCAATGTAAATAAAGGCAAAAATATTGGGGTGCAATGGAAATAGAATGCAAAATAAATGCAAATAAATGCAAAATCAGTGTAAATAAATGCAAAAGTATTGGGGTGCAATGGATATAGAATGCAAAATTAATGCAAATAAATGCAAAACTATTGAAGTGCAATGGAAATAAAATGCAAAAGCAATGTAAATAAATGCAAAAATATTAGGGTGCAATGGAAATAAAATGCAAAATCAATGTAAATAAATGAAAAAAATATTGGGGTGCAATGCAAAATCAATGCAAGTAAATGCAAAAGTATTGGAGTGCAATGGAAATAGAATGCAAGTAAATGCAAAAGTATTGGGGTGCAATGGAAATAGAATGCAAAAGTGATGCAAGTCAATGCAAAAGTATTGGGGTGCAATGGAAATAGAATGCAAAATCAATGCAAGTATTGGGGTGCAATGGAAATAGAATGCAAAATCAATGCAAGTAAATGCAAAAGTATTGGGGTGCAATGGAAATAGAATGCAAAATCAATGCAAATAAATACAAAATCAATGTAAATAAATGCAAAAAATGGGGGTGCAATGAAAACAGAATGCAAAATCAATGTAAATAAATGCAAAAGTATTGAGGTGCAATGGATATAAAATGCAAAATTAATACAAATAATGCAAAAGTATTGGGGTGCAAAGGAAATAGAATGCAAAATTAATGCAAGTAAATGCAAAAGTATTGGGGTGCAATGAAAATAGAATGCAAGTAAATGCAAAAGTATTGGGGTGCAATGGAAATAGAATGCAAGTAAATGCAAAAGTATTGGGGTGCAATGGTAATAGAATGCAAAATTAATACAAATAAATGCAAAAATATTGGGGTGCAATGGATATAGAATGCAAGTAAATGCAAAAGTATTGGGGTGCAATGGATATATATTGCAAAATTAATACAAATAAATGCAAAAGCAGTGGAAATAGAATGCAAAATCAATGCAAAAAATGCAAAAGTACTGAAGTGCAATGGAAATAAAATGTAAAGTCAATGTAAATAAATGAAAAATATTGGGGGGCAATGGATATAGAATGCAAGTAAATGTAAAAGTATTGGGGAGCAATGAAAATAGAATGCAAAATCAATGTAAATAAATGCAATATCAATGTAAACAAGCAAAAATATTGGGGTGCAATAAAACAGAATGCAAAATAAATGTAAATAAATGCAAAAATATTGAGGTGCAATGTAAATAGAATGCAAAATCAATGTCAATAAATGCAAAAATATTGGGGTGCAATGAAAATAGAATGCAAAATCAATGTAAATAAATGCAAAATCAATGTAAATAAAGGCAAAAATATTGGGGTGCAATGAAAACTGAATGCAACATCAATGTAAATAAATGCAAAAATATTGGGGTGCAATGGAAATAGAATGCAAAATCAATGTAAATAAATGCAATATCAATGTAAATAAATGCAAAAATATTGAGGTGCAATGTAAATAGAATGCAAAAGCAATGTCAATAAATGCAAAAATATTGGGGTGCAATGAAAACAGAATGCAAAATTAATGTAAATAAATGCAAAAATATTGGGATGCAATGGAAATAGAATGCAAAATTAATACAAATAAATGCAAAAGTATTGGGGTGCAATGGAAATTGAATGCAAAATCAGTGCAAATAAATGCAAAAGTATTGGGGTGCAATGGAAATAGAATGCAAAATTAATACAAATAAATGCAAAAATATTGGGGTGCAATGGAAATAGAATGCAAAATTAATACAAATAAATGCAAAAGTATTGGGGTGCAATGGAAATTGAATGCAAAATCAATGCAAATAAATGCAAAAGTATTGGGGTGCAATTGAAATAGAATGCAAAATCAGTGCAAATAAATGCAAAAGTATTGGGGTGCAATGGAAATAGAATGCAAAATCAATGTAAATAAATGCAAAAATATTGGGGTGCAATGGAAATAGAATGCAAAATCAATGTAAATAAACGCAAAATCAATGTAAATAAATGAAAAAATATTGGGGTGCAATGAAAACAGAATGCAAAATAAATGTAAATAAATGCAAAAATATTGGGGTGCAATGTAAATAAAATGCAAAATCAATGTAAATAAATGCAAAAGTATTGGGGGTGCAATGGATATAGAATGCAAAATGAATGCAAATAAATGCAAAACTATTGAAGTGCAATGGAAATAAAATGCAAAATCAATGTAAATAAATGCAAAAATATTGGGGTGCAATGAAAACAGAATGCAAAATCAATGTAAATAAATGCAAAATTAATGTAAATAAATGAAAAATCAATGTAAATAAATGAAAAAATATTGGGGTGCAATGGAAATAGAATGCAAAATCAATGCAAATAAATGCAAAAGTATTGGGGTGCAGTATTATTAAGTCTAGGGATACAATCATGACAACATTATTATTACTATTATTATTATTATTATTATTATTATGAAGTCTAGGGATACAACCAAAGACCCCGGCCCCCCAATGACCCCCTTGACCTCTTTGACCCCTTCTGCCTTACTTACCAAGGGGGGGGGTGTTCTTTCAATATAGGGTTTTCCAGCCCCCCAAAAAGAGACGGACCTTGCCGGGATCTCCACCCGCTCGACTGTACTGTACTGTCCGGCAGATTGGACAGAGGCCGGAGGGAGGGAAGGAGGGAAGGGGGGGGGATAATAGGCTCTAAATCCTCCCCAGATTTCCATTAGCGGCAATTAGGCTCAGAGCGGGAGGCACTCCTTCAGTCTCGGAGGGACGCAGGGAGGTCATCGACAGGAGGGATTGAATGGTGTCTTCCTTTAGAATGGGGTTGGGCTGGATGTCCCCTTGGCGGGGGGTCCCTTACAACTCTAGGATGTTGTAAACAAGCTGCGTGGACATCTGTCGAGGAGGATTGAATAGATGGATGGATAGAGAGAGAGAGATGATAGAGAGGTGGATGGATCGATGGATTGATTGATTGATTGATAGACGGATGATATGTATAGATAGGTGGATGGATAGATGAATGGATGGATGGATAGATAGATAATATGGATGGTTGAATAGATGGATAGATAGATAGATAGATAGATAGATAGATAGATAGATAGATAGATAGATAGATAGATGATACAGATAGATGGATGGATCAATGGATTGATGGATGGATGGATGGATAGATAGATAGATAGATAGATAGATAGATAGAGAGATAGAGAGATAGATGGATGATATATATAGATAGGTGGATGGATAGATGAATGGACAGATGGATGGATTGATTAATGGATGGATGGATAGATAGATAGATGATTGATAGATAGATAGATAGATGATACAGATAGATGGATGGATCAATGGATTGATTGATTGATTGATTGATTGATTGATTGATTGATGCATGGATGATATACAAGATAGGTGGATGGATAGATAATATAGATGGATGGATGGATAGATAGATATATAGATAGATAGATGATACAGATGGATGGATCAATGGATTGACTGATTGATGGATAGATAGATAGATAGATAGATAGATAGATAGATAGATAGATAGATAGATAGATGGATGGATGATATATATAGATAGGTGGATGGATAGATGAATGGTCAGATGGATGGATGGATAGATAATATAGATGGATGGATGGATGGATGAATAGATAGATAGATAGATAGATAGATAGATAGATAGATGATATAGATAAGTGGATGGATCAATGGATTGATTGATTGATTGATTGATACATGGATGATATACAAGATAGTTGGATGGATGGATAATATAGATGGATGGACGGATGGATGGATGGATAAATAGATAGATAGATAGATAGATAGATAGATAGATGATACAGAGACGGATGGATCAATGGATTGATGATATATATAGATAGGAGCATGGATAGATGAATGGACAAATGGATGGATGGATGGATGGATGGATAGATATAGATAGATGATATAGATAGGTGGGTGGATAGATGGATGGATGAATAGATAAATAGATAGATGATACAGAGATGGATGGATCAATGGATTGATTGATGGATAGATAGATGGATGGATGATATATATATATATATAGGTTCATGGATGGATGGATGGATAGATAGATAGATAGATAGATAGATAGATAGATAGATGATATAGATAGGTGGGTGGGTGGATAGATGGATGGACGGATGGATGATAGATAATATAGATGGATGGATGGATGGATGGATGGATGGATAGATAGATAGATAGATAGATAGATAATATATATAGATGGATGGATGGATAGAGATGGTTGGATAGATAGATTGATGGATAGATTGATTGATTCATGGGTGAATGGATAGTTAGATAGATGATATAGATAGATGGATGGATGGATGGATGGATGGATGAATAGATGGATGGATGGATGGAAGGATGCTATATAGATGGATGGATGGATAAATTGATAGACAGACAGATAGATAGATAGACAGACAGACAGACAGATAGATAGATAGATAATATAGATGGATGGATGGATGGATAGATGATTGATAGATAGATAGATAGATAGATTCATTGGTGAATGGATAGATAGATTATATAGATAGGTGGATGGATAGATGGATGGATGGACAGATGGATAAGAGATAATATAGATGGATGAATAGATAGATAGATAGATAGATAGATAGATAGATAGACAGATTATTCCTATAGATGGATGGATTGATGGAGAGAGGGGGGATGAGATATATAGATAGGTGGATATATATATAGAGAGAGAGGGGTGGATGGATAGATAGATGGATAGATAGATAGATAGATAGATAGATAGATAGATAGTAGAGATTATGGATGGATAGAGATGGTTGGATAGATAGACATATAGACAGACATATAGACAGATAGATAGATAGATGATTGATATATGTAGAGTATGAATAGATGACTGATAGATAAATATAGTTGGATGAATAGATAAAGATGACAGATAGGTAATGGAGGAATTGATAGATGGATGGATATCTAATGACAAATAGGTGACAGATAATGGAAGAATAGATAGATGACAGATGGATGGGTGTATGGAGGGCAGGTTCTGGGCATCTTATGGGACCCCCTGGGCAGTATAGATACTTTAAAGGGAGGGGAATGCCGTGGGTTTACCTTGAGGGCCCTCCGCCTGCCTGGGCAGCCGGGGTTCTGGCACTGAAGGGCCTCCTCCTCCTCTTCCTCCTCCTCTTCCTCTTCTTCCTCCGCAGCAACGGACCGTTCCTCTGAAAAAGGATGAGAGAAGGGTCACTGACCTATTCTGAAAAGCCCTCCAAGGGTTTGGGGTGCCAGGAGCAGTCCCCAAAAGGAAGTCTCAGCTGAAATGCTCCAAATTCACAAGTAGGAAGGTAGAGAGAGAGAGATGGATGGATGGATGGATGGATAGATAGATAGATAGATAGATAGCAACAACAAACCAGGGATGAGCTTGCAGCAGTGCCTAGTTTGGAAGAAATCAGCAATGCCATCAGCCAACAAAAGAATAACAAAGCCAGCGGACCGGATGGGATCCCTGCTGAAATCTTTAAAGAGGGAGGACCTGAGCTGACACACCAACTCCACCAGCTCATAGAAAAAGTGTGGGTGACCGAGAAAATCCCAGCAGATTTCAAGGATGCCACCATCATCACCCTCTTCAAAAAAGGGGAAAGAACAGACTGCGGAAACTATCGAGGTATCTCCCTTCTAACCTCCGCTGGGAAAATCCTCGCAAGAATCCTTGCAAACCGCCTTCTGCCCCTCTCAGAAGACACCCTCCCAGAATCCCAGAACGGCTTCCGCCCCTCCAGAGGAACTGTGGACATGATCTTCACTGCACGACAACTCCAAGAAAAATGCAGGGAACAAAACCAACCTCTGTCCATGGCATTCATCGACCTTGCAAAGGCATTCGACACAGTGAACCGCAGCGCTCTCTGGACCATCCTCCAAAAAATCGGGTGCCCAAGCAAATTCGTGAACATCCTGCGGCTCCTCCACGATGACATGATGGCAACAGTCTTGGATAGCAATGGCTCCCAAAGTGACCCATTTAAGGTGGAATCGGGTGTCAAACAGGAATGATGTGTTATTGCCCCAACTTTATTCTCCATCTTCATTGCTATGATACTTCACCTTGTTGATGGGAAGCTTCCCACCGGAGTGGAAATCATCTATCGGACAGACGGCAAGCTATTCAACCTCAGCAGACTGAAAGCCAAAACCAAGGTCACAACAACATCTGTTATAGAACTCCAGTATGCTGATGACAACGTCGTCTGTGCGCATTCAGAAGAAGATCTACAAGCCACTCTCAACACCTTTGCAGAAGCATACGAGAAGCTCGGCCTGTCATTGAACATTGAAAAAACCAAAGTGCTGTTCCAGCAGTCACCAGCCAATCCCTCTCCAATGCCAGTGATGCAGCTTAATGGTGTAACATTAGAAAATGTGGACCATTTCCGCTACCTTGGCAGCCACCTCTCCACCAAAGTCAACATCGACGCCGAAATACAACACCGCCTGAGCTCTGCAAATGCAGCATTTTCCAGAATGAAGCAGAGAGTGTTTGAGGACCGGGACATCCGTAGGGATACTAAGGTGCTTGTCTATAAAGCTATTGTCCTCCCAACCCTGCTCTATGCCTGTGAGACGTGGACTGTCTACAGACGTCACATGCAGCTCCTGGAACGATTCCATCAGCGCTGCCTCCGGAAAATCCTGCAAATCTCCTGGGAAGACAAGCGGACAAACGTCAGTGTGCTGGAAGAAGCAAAGACCACCAGCATTGAAGCAATGGTCCTCCAACATCAACTCCGCTGGACAGGCCACGTTGTCCGGATGCCCGACCACCGTCTCCCAAAGCAGTTGCTCTACTCCGAACTTAAGAACGGAAAACGAAACGTTGGTGGACAGGAAAAGAGATTTAAAGATGGGCTCAAAGCCAACCTTAAAAACTCTGGCATAGACACTGAGAACTGGGAAGCCCTGGCCCTTGAGCGCTCCAGCTGGAGGTCAGCTGTGACCAGCAGTGCTGCAGAATTTGAGGAGGCACGAGTGGAGGGTGAAAGAGAGAAACGTGCCAGGAGGAAGGCGCGTCAAGCCAACCCCGACCGGGACCGCCTTCCACCTGGAAACCAATGCCCTCACTGCGGAAGAAGATGCAGAGCAAGAATAGGGCTCCACAGCCACATGCGGACCCACAAGGAAATCCATAATGGAAGACCATCTTACTCGTCCAACGAGGGATCGCCTAAGTAAGATAGATAGCTAGCTAGCAGATATGGGTCAATGCATGGATGGATGGATGGATAGATAGACAAATAGCTGATAGATATAGATATAGGATGGATGATGTATACATAGGCAAGTGCCTAGATAGATAAATAAATGACAGATAGATATAGATAGAGGATGGATTAATAGATGGTGGATGGGAAGATAGATAGATAGCAGATAGATGGATGGATAGATATAGATAGCTGATAGATATAGATATAGGATGGGTGGATAGATGATATATGGGTAGGCAGGTGAACAGATAGATAGATAGATAGATAGATAGATAGATAGATAGATTGGTACATAGGTAGACAGTAGATATAGGTCAGTGGATAGATGAATGGATAGATGGATGGATGGATGGATAGATAGATAGATAGATAGATAGAGATAGTAGAGATGATGGATGGATGGATAGATGGATGGATGAATAGATCAATAGATAGATAGATAGATAGATAGTATAGATACTAGAGATAGTAGAGATGATGGATGGATGGATGGATGGATGGATGGATGGATGGATGGATAGATTCATGGGTGAATGGATAGTTAGATAGATGATATAGATAGATGGATGGATGGATGGATGGATGGACAAATGGATGATAGATAAGATAGATAGATAGATAGATAGATAGATAGATAGATAGATAGATAGATAGATAGATTGCAGATACAGCTCAGTGGATAGATGGATGGATAGATGATATAGGTCAGTGGATGGATGGATGGACGGATTGACAGACAGACAGATAGATGACATAGGTCAGTGGGTAGATGGATGGATGGATGAATTGGTAGATAGTAGATATAAGTCAGGTTGATGGATAGATAGCTAGATAAATAGATAGATAGATAATATACATAGATGGATGGATGGATGGATGGATGGATAGAGATGGTTGGATAGATAGAGAGATAGATTCATGGGTAGATAGTTAGATAGATGATAGGTGGATGGATAGATGGATGGATGGATGGACGAATGGATGATAGATAAAATAGATAGATAGATAGATAGATAGATAGATAGATTGACTGATTGATTGATTGATACATAGGTAGACAGTAGATATAAGTCAGTGGATAGATAGATAGATAGATAGATAGATAGATAGATAGATAGATTGATACGTAGGTAGACAGTAGATATAGGTCAGTGGATGGATGAATGGATGGATAGATAGATAGCTACATAGATAGATAGATAGATAGATAGATAGATAGATAGTAGAGATAGTAGAGATGATGGATGGATGGATGGATGGATGGATAGATAGAAAGATAGTAGAGATGTTGGATGGATGGATAGATAGTAGAGATGATGGATGGATGGATGGATAGATAGAGAGATAGTAGAGATGATGGACGGATGGATAGACAGATAGATAGATAGATAGTAGAGATTATGGATAGAGAGATAGAGAGATAGTAGAGATGACGGACGGACGGACGGACGGACGGATAGATAGATAGATAGATAGATAGATAGATAGATAGATAGATAGATAGTAGAGATTATGGATAGAGAGATAGAGAGATAGTAGAGATGACGGATGGATGGATAGACAGATAGATAGTAGAGATTATGGATAGAGAGATAGAGATAGTAGAGATGACGGATGGATGGATGGATGGATGGATAGGTAGGTAGATAGATAGATAGATAGATAGATAGATAGATAGTGGAGATAGTAGGGATGATGGATGGATGGATGGATAGATAGATAGATCGCAGATATAGGTCAGTGGATGGATGGATGGACAGATGGACGGACGGACAGACAGACAGATAGACTGTTTGCAGATATAGGCCAGTGGATAGATGGATGGATGGATAGCAGATATATGTCGGTACATGGATAGATGGATAGGTAGGAAGGTAGACAGACAGACAGACAGACAGACAGATAGATAGATGGATAGCAAATTTAGGTCTGTGTATAGATAGATGGATGGATGGATGGATGGATAGATAAATGATACATAGATTGCTGATGGGTATAGATAAATGTATTAATGGATAGAAAGCTGATAGATATCGATCAGTGGATGGGTAGATGGATAAATAGATTACTAACAGATATATGTGAATAGATAGGTAGAAATAGAGGTGAGTGATAGACAACATGAGAGATGCAAGAGGCCATGGGAGCAGGGGCTTCTGGGAGTTGTAGTCCCGACCAGCATCTCCTTGAGGGACCAGGCATGCAATGGTGGCATTTGCCTAATCGCCTTTGGAGCCGTCACCTAACGGCACGAAGTCCCCACTAAGTTAATTACAGGGAGGAGGGGGTCCCAAGCCCCAGCCTTGGTATGGGACCCGCTCCAAGTCCAGCCTGGAAATCTCTGCAGGCCGCCTGGCTTGCAACGACGACAACGACTCTGTGCCCCCCTCTGGAACCCGTATCATCCCCAGAAGGGATTTGCAAGCTGTGATAATCTCCCCAGCCGGACTAATCTGGAGGGCCAATCCTATTGTCACGGCTTTTGTCTGGCAAAAATAACCCTGGGCTCCCTTGGAAAACAATATCTAGCCATCTCTCTCTCTCTCTCTCTCTCTCTCATCTGTCATCTCTATGACCTGTCCGTCTATCCACCTGTGAAAACCTACCTGTCATCTCTCAATCTATCCATCCATTATCTGACATCATCGATCTATCAATCGATCAATGGATCTATCTATTCATCCACCCATCCATCCATCATCTCTTCTTCTATCTACCTCTCTCTCTCTCTCTCTCTCTATCAGTTGTCCTCAGTGTCCAAACCATCCATCCATCCATCATCGCTATTGTCTGTCTATCTATCTATCTATCTATCTATCTATCTATCTATCTATCTATCATCTCTCTATTTATCTATTTATATTATGCATCATATATCAATCTATCTCTATGTATCATCTATCTATCTATCTATATCTATTTATATCTATCTATTTATATCTATCTATCTATCTATCTATTTATCTCTATGTATCATCTATTTATCTATTTATTTCTATATATCATTTATCTACCTACCTATCTATCTATCTATCTATCTATCTTGTATTCCTATTCCTTATCAATCTATATATTCTCTATCCATCCATCCATCCATTATCTGACATCATCGATCAATCGATCAATCAATCAATCTATCCATCCATTATCTGACATCATCAATCGATCTATCTATCTATCTATCTATCAATCTATCTATCTATCTATCCATCCATCCATTATCTGACATCATCAATCTATCAATCTATCAATCTATCAATCAATCTATCTATCTATCATCTATCCATCCATTATCTGACATCATTGATCAATCAATCAATCAATTAATCGATCTATCCATCTATCGATCTATCTGTCTATTTATCTATCTATCTATCTATCTATCCATCCATTATCTGACATCTGTCTGTCTATCTATCTATCTATCTATCTATCTATCTATCCATTCGTTATCTGACATCATCGATCAATTGATCTATTGATCTATTGATCTATCTATCTATCTATCTATCTATCCATCCATCCATCCATCCATCCATCCATCCATTATCTGACATCATCGATCTATCTATCTATCTATCTGTCTGTCTGTCTGTCTGTCTGTCTATCTATCTATCTATCTATCTATCTATCTATCTATCTATTTTTCTATCTACCCATCCATCCATCCATTATCTGACATCATCGATCAATCGATCTATCGATCCATCTATCTATCTATCTGTCTGTCTGTCTATCTATCTATCCATCCATCCATCCATCCATCCATTCATTATCTGACATCATCTATCTATCTATCTATCTATCTATCTATCTATCTATCTCCCCATCCATCCATGCATCCATCCATCCATTATCTGACATCACTGATCAATCGATCAATCGATCAATCGATCTATCCATCCATCCATCCATTATCTGACATCATTGATCAATCAAACAAACAATCTATCTATCTATTTATCTATCCATCCATCCATCCATCCATCCATCCATTATCTGACATCATCTATCTATCTATCTATCTATCTATCTATCCATCCATCTATCTATCTCCCCATCCATCCATGCATCCATCCATCCATCCATTATCTGACATCTCGCTCTCTCTCTCTCTCTATCTAAAATTGCAATATAAATAAACAATGAAAACAACAACAACAATAATAATAATGGAGTTGGACTAGATGGCCTTTGGGGGACCCTTTTCCAATCGTAAGTGGGTGATGGCTTCCTTTGGACTTTTTGAGTCCCATTATGGGGAGAAAAATTGCAAAATAAATAATGACAATAACAATAATAGTACTAATAATAATAATAATAATAATAATAATAATAATGGGGTTGGACTAGATGGCCTTTGGGGGCCCCTTTCCCCATTGTAAGTGGGTGATGTCTTAATAATAATAATAATACATAAATAATAAAAAATAATAATGCATGGGGTTGGACTAGATGGCCTTTGGGGGCCCCTATTATTCCTTTCTGGGCCTGAGAGAGCAATGTGTTGGCCGTCCCACGCTCCGAAGGGGCCCCCGCCGTCCGACCCTCGGGAACAATGGGGCCTCTGTGGACGATGGAGGGGCCACTCGCCTGGCAACAGGCTTCCCATTGGCCGCCTCCTCGGAATGGCGGTGGCCGCTTGCCCGTTCTGCATCATCCTCATCATCATCATCCTCATCAGAGAAGGAATGCACAAAGAGAGAGCCGAGAAAGGCGGAAATCGCCTTGCAAAAGCCATAAAAAAAGATCAGACTGACCCTCTGGCCATCTGTCAGGAGGGATCGAATTGTGTCTCTGCTTTACAGCAGAATGGAGTTGGACTGGATAGCCTTTGGGGGTCCCTTCCAACTCTAGGATTGCGTAAACAGGCTGCCTGGCCATCTGTTGGGAGGGATCGAATTGTGTCTCTCCTTTAGGACAGAATGGAGTTGGACTGGATAGCCTTTGGGGGTCCTACAGCAGACTGGATAGCCTTTGGGGGTCCCTTCCGACTAGGATTCCGTAAACAAACTGCCTGGCCATCTGTTGGGAGGGATCGAATTGTGTCTTTCTTTTAGGGCAGAACAGAGTTGGACTGGATAGCCTTTGGGGGGGCCCTTCCAACTCTAGCTGGGTGGCCATCTGTCGAGAGGGATCGAATTGTGTCTTTCCTTTATGGCAGACTGGACAGCCTTTGGTGGTCCCTTCTGACTCTAGGATGCCGTAAACAGGCTGCATGGCCATCTGTCGGGAGGGATCGAATTGTGTTTCCTTTACAGCAGACTGGATAGCCTTTGGGGTCCCTTTCTAACTCTAGGATTCTGTAAACAGGCTGTGTGGCCATCTGTTGGGAGGGATTGAATTGTGTCTTTCCTTCATATCAACATGAGATTGGACTGGATGACCTTTGGGGTCCCTTCCAACTCCAGGATGCCGTAAACAGGCTGTTTGGCCATCTGTTGGGAGGGATTGAATTGTGTCTTTCCTATAGGACAGAATGGAGGTGGACTGGATGACCTTTGGGGGGCCCTTCCGACTTTAGCTGAGTGGCCATCTGTTGGGAGGGATTGAATGGCAGAATAAGGTTGGACTGGATAGCCTTTGGGAGTCCCTTCCGACTCTAGGATGCCGTAAACAGGCCGCATGGCCATCTGTCAGGAGGGATTGAATTGTGTCTTTCCTACATCTCAATATGAGGCTGGACCGGATGACCTTTGGGGGTCCCTTCCAACTCTAGGATGCCGTACACAGGCTGTGTGGCCATCTGTCGGGAGGGATTAAATTGTGTCTTTCCTTTAGGACAGAATGGAGTGGGACAGGATAGCTTTTGGGGGGCTCTTCCGACTCTAGCTGGGTGGCCATCTGTTGGGAGGGATCGAATTGTGTCTTTATGGCAGACTGGATAGCCTTTGGGGGGCCCTTCCGACTCTAGGATGCCGTAAATAGGCTGCCTGGCCATCTGTCGGGAGGGATTGAATTGTGTCTTTCTTTTAGGACAGAATAGAGTTGGACTGGATAGCCTTTGGGGGGCCCTTCCCACTCTAGCTGGGTGGCCATCTGTCGAGAGGGATCGAATTGTGTCTTTCCTTTACAGCAGACTGGATAGCCTTTGGGGTCCCTTTCTAACTCTAGGTTTCTGTAAACAGGCTGGGTGGTCATCTGTCGAGAGGGATTGAATTGTGCCTTTCCTTCATGTCGAAATGAGGTTGGACTGGATGACCTTTGGGGTCCCTTCCAACTCTAGGATTCTGTAAACAGGCTGCCTGGCCATCTGTTGGGAGGGATCGAATTGTATCTCTCCTTTAGGACAGAACGGAGGTGGACTGGATAGCCTTTGGGGGTCCCTTCCGACTCTAGCTGGGTGGCCATCTCTTGGGAGGGGTCGAATTGTGTCTTTACGGCAGACTGGATAGCCTTTGGGGGTCCCTTCCGACTCTAGAATTGCCTAAACAGGCTGTGTGACCATCTGTCGAGAGGGATCGAATTGTGCCTTTCCTTCATGTCGAAATGAGGTTGGACTGGATGACCTTTGGGGGTCCCTTCCAACTCTAGGATTCCGTAAACAGGCTGCCTGGCCATCTGTTGGGAGGGATTGAATGGCAGAATAAGGTTGGACTAGATAGCCTTTGGTGGCCATCTGTTCCGATTCTAGCTGGGTGGCCATCTATTGGGAGGGATTGAATTGTGTCTTTCCTTTACGTCAGAATAGAGTTGGACTGGATACCCTTTGGGGGACCCTTCCCACTCTAGCTGGGTGGCCATCTGTCGGGAGGGATTGAATTGTGTCTTTCCTTTATGGCAAAATGGAGTTGGACTGGATGACCTTTGGAGGGCCCTTCCCACTGTAATAATATAATAAATAAATATAATAAATAACAATATAATAAATATAATAAATAATAATAAATATTTATTATGAATATAATAAATAATAATCTAATAAATACAATAAATAATAATATAATAAATATAGTAAATAATAATACATATTTATTATAAATAAATAGAATAAATAATAATATAATTAATATAATAAATAATAATACATATTTATTATAAATACAATAATAATAATAATTTCTTATAAATAAATACAATAAAAATTAATGTAATAAATAGAATAAATAATAATATAATTAATATAATAAATAATAATAAATATTTATTATAAATAAATATAATAAATAATATAATAAATATAAAAATAAAAATAATCATAAAAATATACGATATATATTTAAGTAAAATAAAATAAAACCATATTTAGTATTTTATTATTATTTTCAATAATAAATAATAAATATAATAATAATATAATAAATATAAAAATTAATAGCATTATTATTATTATTATTATTATTATTATTATTATTAATGCTGCAGCATCACAGCACTTTATTCTGTTGTACAAGGTGACCTAGGATTGTACTGGAGGAGGAAGGAAGGAAGGAAGGAAGGAAGGAAAGAAAGAAAAGAAGGAAGGAAAATAGGAATAAAAGAAGGAAGGAAGAAATGAAGGAACGTAAGGGAAGGAAGAAAAAAAGATAGAAGGAAGGAAAAAAGAAGGGAAGGAAGGAAGAAACAAAGGAACATTAGAAGGAAGGAAGAAGAAAAGAAAGAAGGAAGGGAAAAGGAAGTGAAAAGAAGGAAGAAACAAAGGAAAGAAAGTAAGAAGGAAGGAAGGAACAAAGGAAGAAAGGAAGGAAAGAAAAAAGTAGGGGAAAATGGCAATGAAAGAAAGGAAGAAGGGGAAAAGGAAGGAAAGAAAAAGAAAAAGGAAGGAAGTGAAAAAGGAAGAGGAGAGAAGAAAAGAGGAAACATAAGAAGGAAGGAAGGAAAAAGAAAAGAAGGAAGGAGGGAAAGAAAGAAGAAAGGAAGGATGAGGAAGGGAAGAAAGAAAGGAAGGAAAGAAGGAAAATAGGAAGAAGGAACATAAGAAGGGAAGAAGGAGGGAAGAAAGAAGGAAGGAAAATGTAGGGGAAAGGGGAAGGAAGGAAGGAAAAAAAGAAGGGAAGAAGGAAGGAAAAAGAAAAGACAGAAGAAAGGAAGGAAGAAAGGAGTGGGGGAGGGGAAGAAAGAAGGTAGGAAGGAAAAAAGGAAGCAAAAAGAAGGAAGAAATAAAGGAACCTAAGAAGGAAGGAAGGAAAAAAGGAAAGAAAGAAGGAAGGAAAGAAAAAAGTAAAGAAGGAAGGAAGATGGAAAAAAAAGGGAAAAAAGTAGGGGAAAATGGGAATGAAAGGAAGGAAGAAGGGAAGGAGGAAGGAAAGAAGAAAAAGGAAGGAAGTGAAAAAGGAAGAGGAGGAAGGAACAAAAGAGAAAACATAAGAAGGAAGGAAAGGAAGGAAGGAAGGAAGGAAGGAAGGAAGGAAGGGAAAAGGAAGGGAAAGGAAGAAACAAAGGAACATAATAAGGAAGGAATAAAGGAAGGAAGGACAGAAGGAAAGAAGGGGAAAAGGAAGTCAAAAGAAGGAAGAAATGAAGGAACATAAGAAGGAAGGAAGGAAGGAAGGAAGGAAAAAGAAAAGAAAGAAGGAAGGAAGAAAAGAAAGAAGGAAGGAAGGAAGGAAGGAAAAAGAAAAGAAAGAAAAAAGGAAATAAGGGAAAAAGGAAGTGAAAAGAAGGAAGAAATGAAGGAACATAAGAAGGAAGGAAGGAAAGAAGGAAGGAAAAAGAAAAGAAAGAAAGAAGGAAGAAAAGAAGGAAGGAAGGAAAGAAAAAAGGAAAGAAGGAAGGAAAGATGAAAGTAAAGAAGGAAAAAGTAGGGGAAAATGGGAATGAAAGAAAGGAAGACGGGAAGAAGGAAAGAAAGAAAAAGAAAAAAGGAAGGAAGAGAAAAAGGAAGAGGAGGGAAGGAACAAAAGAGGAAACATAAGAAGGAAAGAAAGAAAGGAAAGAAGGAAGGAAGAGAAAAGGAAGTGAAAAGAAGGAAGAAATGAAGGAACATAAGAAGGAAGGAAGGAAGGAAGGAAGGAAGGAAGAGAAAGGAAGGAAGAGAAGATGGAAGGAAGGGGAAAAAGGAAGCGGAGAGGGAGGGAGGAGAGGGTGGCTCTTTGGCCGCTGACCCCAATGGGCGACCCCCTGAGTGGGACCTGTGGGTGGGGGTCCTACCTGGGGTCTCCTGGGTGACGTCCAGGGCCGAACTCCAGGAGAAGCGCTCCGTGGAGGCCCCCTCGTGGTGGTGGTGGTGGTGGTCCTGGGTGGGGAGGGTCTCCAGCTGGTAGGCCCCCCTCTTCTTCCAGTAGAGGAACATCTTGGGGGGCGTTGGGCATGGGTCAGGGTGAGGGTCTGGCCCCCCGAGTGCTTCCTTCCCCAAGGAAGGCGAGGAGGAACTGGACGGAGGCTCCTCCGGCCTTCCTTGGGTGGACAAAGGGACCTTTCTTCCTGGCCTCCTACAGACATTGTGCACACTCCGCCTGCCTCCTCGGAAGACGTATGGAAAGCAGGCATTCCCTTCCTCTTTGCCTTCCTTTCCTCCTTCCTTCCTTCCTTCCTTCCTTCCTTCCTTCCTTCCTTCCTTCCTTTCCTCCCTCTTCACCTGCTTCTGGAGGAAGAACCATTTGGCTCTTCCTCTTTCTTCTCTTCCATCCTTTCCTTCTCTCCGTTCTTCTCTGTTTCGGGATGGAGAAACATTGAGTTTCCTTCCTTCCTTCCTTCCTTCCTTCCTTCCTTCCTTCCTTCCTTCCTTATTTCCTCTTTACTTTCTGGACGGAGAACCATTTGACTTCCTCTCCCCATCCGTCCTTCCTTTCCTTCCTCTTTCCTTTCTGGATGGAGAACCATTTGATTCCTTCCTCCCTCCCTTCCTTCCTATTTCCTCTTTCCTTTCCAGAAGGAGAACCATTTGACTCCCTTCCTTCCATCCTTCTTTCCTTCCTATTTCCATTCTGGATGGAGAACCATTTGACTTCCTTCCTTCCTTCCTTCCTTCCTTCCTTCTTTCCTTCCTGTTTCCTTTCTGCATGGAGAACCATTTGACTTCCTCTCCCCTTCCTTCCTTCCTTTCCTTCCTCTTTCCTTTCTGGATGGAGAACCATTTGATTTCCTTCCGTCCTTCCTTCCTTCCTTCCTTCCTTCCTTCCTTCCTTCCTTCTTTATTTCCTCTTTCCTTTCTGGATGGAGAACCATTTGACTTCCTTCCTCCCTCTTTTCTTCCTTCCTTCCTTCCTTCCTTCATTCATTCCTGATTTCCTCTTTCCTTTCTGGATGGAGAACCATTTGATTTCCTTCCTTCCTTCTTTTCGACCTTCCTTCTTTCCTTCCTCTTTCCTTTCTGGATGGAAAAGCATTTGAATTCCTTCCCGCCTCCCTCCCTCCCTTCCTCCCTTCTTTCCTCCCTCCCTTCCTTCCTGATTTCCTCTTCCATTTCTGGATGGAGAACCATTTGAATTCCTTCCTTCCTCCCTTCCTTCCTATTTCCTCTTTCGTTTCTGGATGGAGAACCATTTCATTTCCTCCCTCCCTCTTTTCTTCCTTCCTTCCTTCCTTCCATCCTTCTTTCCTTCCTATTTCCTTTCTGGATGGAGAACCATTTGATTTCCTTCCTTCCGTCCTTCCTTCTTTCCTTCCTCTTTCCTTTCTGGATGGAGAACCATTTGCTTTCCTTCCTTCCTTCCTTATTTCCTCTTTCCTTTCCTCTTTCCTTTCTGGATGGAGAACCATTTGATTTCCTTCCTCTCTCCTTCCTGCCTTCCTTCTTTCCTTCTTTCCTCTTTCCTTTCTGGATGGAGAACCATTTGATTTCTTTCCTTCGTTCCTTCCTTCCTTCCTTATTTCCTCTTTCCTTTCTGGATGGAGAACCATTTGATTTCCTTCCTTCGTTCCTTCCTTCGTTCCTTCCTTCGTTCCTTCCTTCCTTATTTCCTCTTTCCTTTCTGGATGGAGAACCATTTGATTTCCTTCCTTCCTTCCTTATTTCCTCTTTCCTTTCTGGATGGAGAACCATTTGATTTCCTTCCTTCCTTCTTTCCGTCCTTCCTTCTTTATTTCCTCTTTTCTTTCTGGATGGAGAACCATTTGATTTCCTTCCTCCTTCCTTCCTCCCTCCCTCCCTTCCTTCCTTCCTTCTTTATTTCCTCTTTCCTTTCTGGATGGAGAACCATTTGATTTCCTCCCTCCCTCTTTTCTTCTTTCCTTCCTTCCTTCCTTCCATCCTTCATTCCTTCCTTCCTCTTTCTTTTCTGGATGGAAAACCATTTGAATTCCTTCCTCCCTTCCTCCTTCCCTCCCTTCCTCCCTCCCTTCTTTACTTTCTGGACAGAGAACCATTTGATTTCCTCCTTCCTTCTTTCCGACCTTCCTTCTTTCCTTCCTCTTTCGTTTCTGGATGGAGAACCATCTGACTTCCTTCGTTCCTTCCTTCAGTCCTTCCTTCTTTCCTTCCTATGTCCTTTCTGGATGGTGAACCATTTCATTTCCTCCCTCCTTCCTTCTTTCCTTCTTTCCTCTTGCCTTTCTGGATGGAGAACCATTTGATTTCCTTCCTCTCTCTTTTATTCCTTCCTTCCTCTTTCCTTTCTGGATGGAGAACCATTTGATTTCCTTCCTCTCTCTTTTATTCCTTCCTTCCTTCCTTCCTTCTTTCCTCTTTCCTTTCTGGATATAGAACCATTTGACTTCCTCTTCTTTCCTTCCTTCCTTCCTTCCTTCCTTCCTTTCTCTTTCTTTTCTGGATGGAGAACCATTTTCTTTCCTTCCTCCTTCCTTCCTTCCTTCCTTCCTTCCTTCCTTCCTTATTTCCTCTTTCCTTTCTGGATGGAGAACCATTTGCTTTCCTTCCTGCTTCCTTCCTTTACTATTTCCTCTTTTCTTTCTGGATGGAGAAGGATTTAATTTCCTTCCTTCCTTCCTTCCTTATTTCCTCTTTTCTTTCTGGATGGAGAACCAATAGATTTCCTTCCTTCTTCCTCCTTCTTCCTCTCTCTCCTTCTTTCCTCTCTTTCGTCTTCCTTCCTTTCTTCTTTTCTCTCCCCCGCCCCCCCCCCCCATCTGTTTCTGGATGGGGAACTGTTTGATTCCTTTCCTTCCTCTTTTCCTTCCTTCCTTCCTTTTCCTCCTTTTTCTCGCTCTCAGTTTCTGGATTGAGAGAGAAGAAAGAGAAAGAAGGAAGACCAGACCAACCAAATGGGTTTCCGTTCAGGAACGGATGGAGAGAGAAGGAGGGAGGAAGAAGAGAGAGAAGGAAGGAAAGAAAGAAGGAAGGAAGGAAGGGAGGGAGAGAGGAAGGGAGGGAGGGAAAAAGTGGGGTGTAAATACACATAATAATACTAATAATAATAATACTTGAGCTTTGAATTTAAATAAATATAATAATAATAATCGTAGTAGTAATATTAATAATAACAATAATAGTAATAATAATATAATAATACTTAAGCTTTGATGTTATATAAATATAATAATAATAGTAGTAATAATAATATTAATAATATTAAGAATAATGTTAAGAATATAATAATAATAATAATACTTAAGTTTTGATTTAAAAAATATAATAGTAGCAGTAGTACTAATATTAATAATAATATTATTAATAATAATATAATAATAATATAATAATACTTTGATATTAAATAAATATTATAATAATGGTAGTAGTAGTAGTAATAATATTAATAATAATAATAACAACATAATAATAAAGCTTTGATTTTAAATAAATATAATAATAATAGTAGTAGTAATGCTAATATTAATATTAATATAAATAATAATATAATAATAATATTAATAATAAAATAATACTTAAGCATTGATTTTAAATAAATATAATAGTAATAGTAGTAGTAATATTAATAATAATAATAGTAATAATAATATAATAATGTAATAATACTTTGATATTAAATAAATATTATAATAATGGTAGTAGTAATATTAATATTAATAATAATAGCAATAATAATAATAATATAATATTAATAATATAATAATAATACTTAAGCTTTGATTTTAAATAAATATAATAATAATAATAGTAGTAGTAGTAATATTAATAATAATAGTAATAATAATATAGTAATAATATTAATAATATAATAATAATACTTAAGCTTTGATTTTAAATACATAATAGTAGTAGTAGTAATACTAATATTAATATTAATATTAATAATAATATAATATAATAATACTTAAGCTTTGATTTTAAATAAATATTATAATAATAGTAGTAGCAATACTAATAATACTAATACTAATAATATTATTAATAATAATGATAATATTAGTGATAATATTATTAATAATATTAATATAAATAATATAATAATATCAGATGAAGGCTTTTTTAACCAATCCTGTGGGAACCCCAAAGGCCATCCAGCCCAACCCCAGTCCTTGTGGAATCCTACTATTGGAATATAAGAGGGGTGGTCTCACCTGATTGGAGGAGTCCCCCCGACCAAGGTGATCTCCCCACTTCCCAAAGGAAATGTGATGCCTCTTCCCTCCGGGATGTCCACCCGGCCACCCGGCTGACCGCCTGGGTCCTTTGCCAGGATGGCCTTTGTCCGAAGGGAGAGGTCAGCTGAGGTTTCGGGAAGAAGAGGGTGATGGGCAAGGGATGATGCGGATGAAAGGCAGGCTCATCCCTGGCTGGTCCTCCCTTTGGGAAAGGGGCCGGGGAGAGGGAAAGAGAAAGGCCCTGGGAAGGAAGGAAGGAAAGAAGGAAGGGAGGAAGGAAAAGGGAAGGAAAGGATGGGGAAGGAAAGGAAGGAAGGAGGATGGGAAGGAAAAAAGGAAGGATGGAAGGAGAAAGAAGGAAAAGGGAATGGGAAGGAAGGAAGGAAAGATAAGTGAATGGAAGGAAAGAAGGAGGGAAGGAAGGAAGGAGAAAGAAGGAAAAGGGAAGGGAAGGTAAAGGAAGGAAGGAGGATGGGAAGGAAAGAAGGAAGGATGGAAGGAGAAAGAAGGAAAAGGGAAGGGAAAGGAAGGAAGGAAAGAAAGGATGGGGAAGGAAGGAAGGAGAGAAAAAGGGAAGGGAATGCAAGGAAAGAAGGAGGGAGGGAGGGAAGGAAGGAAGGACAGAAGGAAGGAAGGAAGGAAGGAAGGAAGGAGAAAGAAGGAAAGGGGAAGGGAATGAAAGGAAGGAAGGAGAAAAAGAGAAAGGAAAGGGAATGGAAGGAAGGAAGGGATGGGGAAGGAAGGAAGGAGAGAGAAAGGGAAGAGAATGGAATGAAAGGAAGGAAGGAAAGGATGGGAAAGGAAGGAAAGAGAGAGAAAAGGAAGAGAATGGAAGGAGGGAAGGAAGGAAACAATGGGAAAGGAAGGAAGGAGAGAGAAAGGGAAAAGAATGGAAGAAAAGGGAGGGAGGAGAAAGATGGAAAAGGGAAGGGAATGAAAGGAAGGAAGGAAGGAAGGAAGGAAGGAAGGAAGGAGAAAAAAGGAAAAGGGAAGGGAAAGGAAAGGAAGGACGGAAAGAGAAAGTGAAGGGAATGCAAGGAAGGAAGGAGAAAGAAGGAAAAGGGAAAGGAATGGAAGGCAGGAAATGATGGGAAAGGAAGGAGAGAGAAAGGAAAGTGCATTGAAGGAAAGAAGGAGGGAAGGAAGGAGAGAAGGAGAAAGGAGGAAACAGGAAGGGAGAAGGAAGGAAGGAAGGAGAGAGAAAGGGAAGGGAATGGAAGGAAGGAGGGGGGAAGGAAGGAGGGGGGAAGGAGGGAAGAAAAGGAAGGAAGGATGGAAGGAAGGAGAAAGATGGAAACAGGAAAGGAGAAGAAGGAAGGAAGGAAACAATGGGGAAGGAAGGAAGGAGAGAGAAAGGGAAAAGAACGGAAGGAAAGGGAGGGAGGGAGGGAGGAGAAAGAAGGAAAAGGGAAGGGAATGGAAGGAAGGAAGGAAATGATGGGAAAGGAAGGAGAGAGAAAGGGAAGGGCATTGAAGGAAAGAAGGAGGAAAGGAAGGAAGGAAGGAAGGAAGGAAGGAAGGAAGGAGAAAGAAGGAAACACGAAAGGAGAAGAAAGAAAGAAGGAAGGAAGGAAGGAAGGAAGGAAGGAAGGGAGGGAGGGAGGGAGGGGAAAGGAAGGAAGGAGAGAGAAAGGGAATGGAAGGAAAGAAGGAAGGAAGGAGAAAGAAGGAAAAGGGAAGGGAAAGAAACAAAGGAAGGAAACAATGGGAAAGGAAGGAAGGAGAGAGAAAGGGAAAGGAATGGAAGAAAAGAGGGAGGGAGGAAAAGGGAATGGAAGGAAGGGAGGAAATGATAGGAAAGAAAGGAAGGTGAGAGAAAGTGAAGGTCATTGAAGGAAAGAAGGAGGGAAGAAAGGAGAAAGAAGGAAAAGGGAAGGAAATGAAAAAAGGAAGGGAGGGAGGGGAAAGGAAGAAAGGAGAGAGAAAGGAAAGGGAATGGAAGAAGGATAGGAAGGAAGGAAGGAAGGAAGGAAGGAAGGAAGGAAGGAAGGAAGGAAAGAGAAAGAAGGAAAAAGGAAGGAAAAGATGGGAAAGGTGTTGGAGCATGTAAAATCAGTTGGTGAGTGTGTTAACTGAAAATGCAAATTACGAAGCTGATGGGTTGGGCTACGCATGAGGGACTAGCTGAGCCTGGGAGTTTTGGCAACAGTTACATATTTAGGTTTTGTTTTGCTGTGCTGGAGCTTGCCAAGAAAGGTTGTCTCCTTTTGAACCTTCTTCCCCATGAGTGCCAAGGATCTCTGCACAAAGCTGATTGGCTATGCCCAAGAGACTAGCCGAGCCTGGGAGCTTGCCAAGAAAGGTTGTCTCCTTTTGAGACAGTATGCTCATCAGTGGAGTCCAGTGTGCTCTTGGATTGCAGTATGCTCATCGGTGGAGTCCAGCGTGCTCTTGGATTGCAGTATGCTCATCGGTGGAGTCCAGCGTGCTCTTGGATTGCAGTATGCTCATCGGTGGAGTCCAGCGTGCTCTTGGATTGCAGTATGCTCATCGGTGGAGTCCAGCGTGCTCTTGGATTGCAGTATGCTCATTGGTGGAGTCCAGTGTGCTCTTGGATCGCAGTATGCTCATCGGTGGAGTCCTGTGTGCTCTTGGATCGCAGTATGCTCATTGGTGGAGTCCAGTGTGCTCTTGGATTGCAGTATGCTCATTGGTGGAGTCCAGTGTGCTCTTGGATTGCAGTATGCTCATTGGTGGAGTCCAGTGTGCTCTTGGATTGCAGTATGCTCATTGATGGAGTCCAGTGTTCCCTGGATTGCAGTATGCTCATTGGTGGAGTCAAGTGTGCTCTTGGATTGCAGTATGCTCATTGGTGGAGTCCAGCGTGCTCTTGGATCGCAGTATGCTGATCGGTGGAGTCAAGTGTGCTCTTGGATTGCAGTATGCTCATTGGTGGAGTCCAGCGTGCTCTTGGATCGCAGTATGCTGATCGGTGGAGTCAAGTGTGCTCTTGGATTGCAGTATGCTCATTGGTGGAGTCCAGTGTGCTCTTGGATTGCAGTATGCTCATTGGTGGAGTCCAGCGTGCTCTTGGATCGCAGTATGCTGATCGGTGGAGTCAAGTGTGCTCTTGGATTGCAGTATGCTCATTGGTGGAGTCCAGTGTGCTCTTGGATTGCAGTATGCTCATTGGTGGAGTCCAGTGTGCTCTTGGATTGCAGTATGCTCATTGGTGGAGTCCAGCGTGCTCTTGGATTGCAGTATGCTCATTGGTGGAGTCCAGTGTGCTCTTGGATTGCAGTATGCTCAGTGGTGGAGTCCAGTGTGCTCTTGGATTGCAGTATGCTCATCGGTGGAGTCCAGTGTGCTCTTGGATCGCAGTATGCTCATCGGTGGAGTCCTGTGTGCTCTTGGATCGCAGTATGCTCATTGGTGGAGTCCAGTGTGCTCTTGGATTGCAGTATGCTCATTGGTGGAGTCCAGTGTGCTCTTGGATTGCAGTATGCTCATTGGTGGAGTCCAGTGTGCTCTTGGATTGCAGTATGCTCATTGATGGAGTCCAGTGTTCCCTGGATTGCAGTATGCTCATTGGTGGAGTCAAGTGTGCTCTTGGATTGCAGTATGCTCATTGGTGGAGTCCAGTGTGCTCTTGGATTGCAGTATGCTCATTGGTGGAGTCCAGTGTGCTCTTGGATTGCAGTATGCTCATTGGTGGAGTCCAGTGTGCTCTTGGATTGCAGTATGCTCATTGGTGGAGTCAAGTGTGCTCTTGGATTGCAGTATGCTCATTGGTGGAGTCCAGTGTGCTCTTGGATTGCAGTATGCTCATTGGTGGAGTCCAGTGTGCTCTTGGATTGCAGTATGCTCATTGGTGGAGTCCAGTGTGCTCTTGGATTGCAGTATGCTCATTGGTGGAGTCCAGTGTGCTCTTGGATTGCAGTATGCTCATTGGTGGAGTCCAGTGTGCTCTTGGATTGCAGTATGCTCATTGGTGGAGTCCAGTGTGCTCTTGGATTGCAGTATGCTCATTGGTGGAGTCCAGTGTGCTCTTGGATTGCAGTATGCTCATTGGTGGAGTCCAGTGTGCTCTTGGATTGCAGTATGCTCATTGGTGGAGTCCAGTGTGCTCTTGGATTGCAGTATGCTCATTGGTGGAGTCCAGTGTGCTCTTGGATTGCAGTATGCTCATTGGTGGAGTCCAGTGTGCTCTTGGATTGCAGTATGCTCATTGGTGGAGTCCAGTGTGCTCTTGGATTGCAGTATGCTCATTGGTGGAGTCCAGTGTGCTCTTGGATTGCAGTATGCTCATTGGTGGAGTCCAGTGTGCTCTTGGATTGCAGTATGCTCATTGGTGGAGTCCAGTGTGCTCTTGGATTGCAGTATGCTCATTGGTGGAGTCCAGTGTGCTCTTGGATTGCAGTATGCTCATTGGTGGAGTCCAGTGTGCTCTTGGATTGCAGTATGCTCATTGGTGGAGTCCAGTGTGCTCTTGGATTGCAGTATGCTCATTGGTGGAGTCAAGTGTGCTCTTGGATTGCAGTATGCTCATTGGTGGAGTCCAGTGTGCTCTTGGATTGCAGTATGCTCATTGGTGGAGTCCAGTGTGCTCTTGGATTGCAGTATGCTCATCGGTGGAGTCCAGTGTGCTCTTGGATCCCAGTATCTACAATGGTTCTAAATCAGCGGTTCTCAACCTGGGGATTGCGACCCCCAGGGGGGTCGTTGGGCCATTTTTATTTAATCATTACTATTTAATACTACTATATTATATTATATGTATATTACATTATTATTTAATACTACTATCATTCTTTTACATTATTATTATTTATATTATTATTTAATTATTATTTAATACTACTATATTACTATTATATTATATTACATATATTATATTATTATTTAATACTACTATATTATAATCTATTGCGTATGATTTATTATATTATAATATTATTATATCAGGTATTATTTTATTATTTAATATTATTTAATTTAATATTAGAATATATTGCTTATAATTTATTATATTAAAATATTTATTATTATTTAATATTACTAATTAATATTTCTATATTATTATAATATATTGCTTAAAATTTATTGTAATATTTATATTTATATTATTATTTAATTCTTATTATTTAATACTACTGTATTATTATATTATTGCTTATAATTTATTATATTATTATTATTATTATTAGAATATATTGCTTATAATTTATTTATTATATTATAATATTCATTATTATTTTATATTATCTAATAATTCTATATTATTAGAATCTATTGCTTATAATTTATTATAATATTATATCAGGTATTATTTTATTATTTTTATTTTTATTATTTAATTATTATTATTTAATTATTATTTAATTATTATTATTTAATAGTACTATATTGTTATATTATATATATTATATATTATATTATTATTTAATACTACTATATTATTATCTATTGCTTATAATTTATATTATTATTATTATTATTATTATTATTCCACATGTTCAATTGAGGCCTTCGCGTTGCCATGGCGACGCTTACTTCCCCAGCCCGGAAGCGGAAACCCCTCCCCCGATAGGTGACGTCACGCCTCCTCTTCAGAAAGCTACGTCACGTGGTGCGAGCCTTTGCCGGCCGGCTCGACAGAATTCCTTCTCTGAGGTAAAAAACTGTCTCTAACGGGTGGACCAATAGGAAACGCGTTGTCAAGGTAACGGGCGTGGAGGGAGAGCCAATCCCGAGGAGACGTGGGCGGGGCTTGATTGCCTCGCTGCGGCGACCAATAGGAACAGTACATTTAAGATGACTGGCGGGGAGAGAGCCAATCCCGAGCGGGCATTGAGAGGGGGGCGAGATTTACGTCTTTGCCGGCCTGCTCGACAGAATTCCTTCTGTCTAGAGGGAGGACCAATAGGAAATGCGTTGCCAAGGTAACGGGCGTGGAGGAGAGCCAATCCCGAGGAGACGTGGGGGCTTGATTGCCTCGCTGCGGCGACCAATAGGAAGAGAGTTTTGAGGATGACTGGCGGGGAGAGAGCCAATCTCGAGTGGGGATTGAGGGGGAGGCGGGATTTAGGGTTTTGCCGGCCGGCTCGACTGAGGTAAAAAACGGTCTCTAGCGGGAGGACCAATAGGAAACGCGTTGCCAAGGTAACAGGCGTGGAGGAGAGCCAATCCCGAAGAGACGTGGGCGGGGCTTGATTACATCGCTGCGGGGACCAATAGGAAGAGCGTTTTTGGGATGATTGGCGGGGAGAGAGCCAATCCCGAGCGGGGATTGAGAAGGGGGCGGGATTTACGCTTTTTTCCTCCTCATTCGGTCGGAGTCTCGGTCTGCGAGCGGACGTGCTTTGTGGTCTTCCTCGTCGTCGTTCCGGGCAGGGATGCAGCCCGCCGGAGGGCCCGACGCCGCCCCGATGCCGTCCTCCGGGCCCAACAACATCCAAATCAGCCGGTGAGCCGGGAAGGAAGGGAGGAAGGCCAGCGCGGTCTGAGCATGTGCAGTTGGGAGGGTATGGCCCTCTGAGCATGCGCAGTTGGGGCACGGCTCTCTTCGGAGGGGGCGGGGCCTTCAGTGAGCATGCGCAGAGACGGAAGAGTGAAACCAAAGGGGAAAAAGGCTGAGAGCCTGGTCAAGATCATAATCATAATAAGGCGAATATATTATGGATATAATAAATAAATAATATAATTATACAATTTAAATTATATATTATACAATATAAATTATATATATATAATATATATATATAAATATATAAATAAATGATATAAGTATATTTGTATAATATAATTGATATAATGTGTAAATAATATAATTATATATTTTAAATTATATATTATATAATATACATTATGTATTGCATAGAAATATACAAGTGATATAAATATATTTGTATAATATAATTGATATAATGTGTAAATAATATAATTATATATTTTAAATTATATATTATATAATATACATTGTGTATTGCATAGAAATATACAAGTGATATAAATATATTTGTATAATATAATTGATATAATGTATAAATTATATAATTATATATTTTAAATTATATATTATATAATATACATTATATATTGCATATAAATATACAAGTGATATAAATATATTTGTATAACATAATTGATATAATGTGTAAATTATATAATTATATATTTTAAATTATATATTATATAATATACATTGTATATTGCATATAAATATACAAGTAATATAAATATATTTGTATAATATAATTATGTGTAAATTATATAATTATATATTTTAAATTATATATTATACAATATATATTATATATAAAGAAATAAATAATATAAATTTATTTATTTATTTGTCGTGTCAGAGCAGCCAGTCCATTATATTACATTTCTAACAGAACAAAGCAAACAGAAAAATACACAACTTGTGAGTTTGGTAGTTGGTTAAATGTCCTTTGACCAGTATCTGTCCGCTTGGAGTGCCTCTGGTATTGCCGCAAGAAGGTCCTCCCTTGTGCATGTGGCAGGACTCAGAGTGCATTGCAGCAGGTGGTCAGTGGTTTGCTCTTCTCCGCACTCGCATGTCAAGGATTCTACTTTGTGGCCCCATTTCTGAAGGTTGGCTCTGCATCTCATGGTGCCAGAGCGCAGTCTGTTCAGCACCTTCCAAGTCGCCCCGTCTTCTGTGTGCCCAAGGGGGAGTCTCTCATTGGGTATCAGCCATTGGTTGAGGTTCTGGGTTTCAGCCTGCCACTTTTGGACTCTCGCTTGCTGAGGTGTTCCAGCGAGTGTCTCTGTAGATCTTAGAAAACTATGTCTAGATTTAAGTCGTTGATGTGCTGGCTGATACCCAAACAGGGGATGAGCTGGAGATGTCTCTGCCTTGGTCCTTTCACTATTGGCTGCTACTTCCCGGCGGATGTCAGGTGGTGCGATACCGGTTAAGCAGTGTAATTTCTCCAGTGGTGTAGGGCGCAGGCACCCCATGATAATGCAGCATGTCTCATTAAGAGCCACATCCACTGTTTGAGCATGGTGAGATGTGTTCCACACTGGGCATGCATACTCAGCAGCAGAGTAGTAAATATATAAATAAATAAATAGTATAAATAAATAAAAATAAAAAGTATAAATAAATAGTATAAATATAAATAAATAAATAATATAAAATATATTAGCATAATAAAAATAAGAATACAATATGCAATATAATAATAAAGTAAAAATAATATAAAATAATATACTCTAATAATAATAATAATATAATAATATATGAATAATATAATAATACTAATATGAATAATAATATAATAATAACATGAATAATGTAATAATAATATAATAATAACATGAATAATATAATAATTAGAGAAGACAATGATGCTGGGGAAAGTGGAAGGCAAAAGGAAGAGGGGCCGACCAAGGGCAAGATGGATGGATGGCATCCTTGAAGTGACTGGACTGACCTTGAAGGAGCTGGGGGTGGTGACGGCCGACAGGGAGCTCTGGCATGGGCTGGTCCATGAGGTCACAAAGAGTCGGAGACGACTGAACGAATGAACAACAACAACAGTATGAATAATAATAATATGAATAATATAATAATACTAATATGAATAATAATATAATAACATGAATAATATAATAATACTAATATGAATAATCAATAATATAATAATATGAACAATAAGAATAATAACATGAATAATATGAGGAAGGAGCCTCTGGGCATGTGCAAAGACCAAAGTATAGTAATAATAATACTACTACTACTAATAATAGAATCATCATAATACAATAAAATTATATAATTATAATGTGCAGAGACAAAGTCATAATAATAATAATAAAAATATAAAGCAGTTATAATACAAAGTAATATTTTAATGTAAAAGAGTATGATGCTTTTATAATAATATATAATATAAAATATAATTTTAGGAAGGAGCCTTATATAAGAATATAATATGCAATATAATAATAAAGTAAAAATAATATAGAATAATGTAATGTAATAATAATAATATAATAATATAATAATTTGAATAATATAATAATACTAATATGAATAATCAATAATAAAGTAAAAATAATATAAAATAATGTAATGTAATAATAATAATATAATCATAATAATTTGAATAATATAATAATACTAATATGAATAATCAATAATAATATAATATGAATAATATAAAGAATAATATTATTATATTTTATATTGATACAAATATTATATTGATACCCATATGTTTATGCGTGTGTGTGTGTGCATGCACTATATCTCCCCCCAAAGAAAGGAGACAAAGAGGGAGGGAAGGTTGGCCATACCAACATGTGGCGGGTACAGCTAGTTTTTATTTATATGGATAGAGAAGTCGCACTTAACATAAAGGAGTGTAGATCAGGTACAACCGTACATCATGTGCAATACATTGTCTGACATATCATGATCCAATAATTCTCATGGATTGACCCGTCTGAACATTGTTTATCTCTTGGAAACTCTTCTCGGCAGTCGGCAATACCTCGCTATGTGGCCGGCCTTTCCACAATTGAAGCAGCGTCGACTTTCATTATTCGTATATGTAGGATTTCCGCCGTCGTCTTGTTGGCATTCTTTGCGTAGTATCTCCAACGCCATTGCGAAGGAGAGTTCCACACCAGTATCCAGGAACCTCATTAGGATTCCTTCGAACCTTTCGGTCAACGACACGATTAGAAAACCGACCTTCAGGAAGTCGTTGAGCGGAAATCCGGTCATTTCCAACTTCTCCAAAATGGCCGACAGCTTTGTGATATGGCTTTCGCAATCCCGTTTTCGGCCCAGTGTGGTTGTCATCAGCTCTTGGAGGTAAAGCCGGCAACGTCTCATCACGCCGCGGCTGAAATGCGCCTCGATCTTCTCCATCATTTGCTTGGCCGTGGCGCAGTTTTCGACGTGGACGAGCTGCTCGTCTTTGAGGGAAGACACGATTAGCTGCCTCGCCAACGCGTCTTGCTTTTTCCACGCCGCGTCGGCGTCGTCTCGTGGCTTCGACAAACAGTCGGTCAACCCATCCGCCTCCAAATATATCTCGATCCTTGTCTTCCACTGATGGAAGTTGTCTTCGGTCAATTCGAGTTGTCTGTAAAACTCGGCCATTCTTTGCCTCGTTCGTGGATTCTCCTGAACAATAACAACAATATATTTATTTATTTGCCTTACTAGCTGTACCCGCCATGCGTTGCTGTGGTCAACCTTCCCTCCCTCTTTCTCTCCTTCCTTCCCTCTTTCCTTCCTTTCCTCTTTTTCTTTCCCTATTTCTCTTATTTCTTCCACCTCTACCTTTTTCTTTCCTCCCTTTCCTCCCTCTTCGGTTACATCCTTCCTTCTCTCCTTTCTTCCTTCCCTATCTTTCGTTCCTTCTCTCCTTCCTTGCTTCTCTACCTTCCTTTCTTTGCTTCCTTCCTTCCTTATTTCCCTCCTTCTCTCCTTCCTTCCTTTTTTCCCTCCCTCCTTCTCTCCTTCCTTCCTTCCTTCCCTATCTTTCGTTCCTTCTCCCCTTCCTTCCCTCTCTTTTTCCTTTCACTTTTTTATTTCCTTCTCTCCTTCCTTGCTTCTCTACCTTCCTTTCTTTGCTTCCTTCCTTCCTTCCTTCCTTCCTTATTTCTCTCCCTCCTTCTCTCCTTCCTTCCTTTTTTCCCTCCCTCCTTCTCTCCTTTCTTTCCCCTTTCCCTCCTTCATTCCTTCCTTCTTTCCCTCTCTCCTTCTCTCCTTCCTTTCCTTTCCCCTTTCCCTCCTTCCTTCCTTCCCTATCTTTCGTTCCTTTTCTCCTTCCTTCCCTCTCTTTTTCCTTTCACTTTTTATTTCCTTCTCTCCTTCCTTGCTTCTCTACCTTTCTTTCTTTGCTTCCTTCTCTCCTTCTCTTCTTCCTTTCCTTTCCTCTTTCCATTCTTCATTCCTTCCTTCTTTCCCTCCTCTCCTTCCTTCCTTCCTTCCTTCCTTCCCTATCTTTCGTTCCTTTTCTCCTTCCTTCCCTCTCTTTTTCCTTTCACTTTTTTGTTTCCTTCTCTCCTTCCTTGCTTCTCTACCTTTCTTTCTTTGCTTCCTCCTCTCCTTCCTTCCCTTTCCTCTTTCCATCCTTCCTTCCTTCCCCCTCTTTTTCCTTTCACTTTTTTGTTTCCTTCTGTCCTTCCTTGCTTCTCTACCTTTCTTTCTTTGCTTCCTTCCTTCCCTCCCTCCCTCCTTCTCTCCTTCTTTCCTTCCTTCCTTCCTTATCTTTCGTTCCTACTCTCCTTCCTTCCCTCTCTTTTTCCTTTCACTTTTTGTTTCCTTCTCTCCTTCCTTGCTTCTCTACCTTTCTTTGCTTCCTTCTTTCTCTCCCTCCTTTTCTCCTTCCTTTCCTTTCCCCTTTCCCTCCTTCCTTCCTTCCTTCCTTCCTTCTTTCTCCTTCCTTCTCTCCCTCCCTCCCTATCTTTCGTTCCTTCTCTCCTTCTTTCCCTCTTTTTCCTTTCACTTTTTTATTTCCTTCTCTCCTTCCTTGCTTCTCTACCTTTCTTTCTTTCTTTGCTTCCTTCCTTCTTTCTCTCCCTCCTTCTCTCCTTCTTTCCTTCCTTCCTTCCTTTCGTTCCTACTCTCCTTCCTTCCCTCTCTTTTTCCTTTCACTTTTTGTTTCCTTCTCTCCTTCCTTGCTTCTCTACCTTTCTTTGCTTCCTTCTTTCTCTCCCTCCTTTTCTCCTTCCTTTCCTTTCCCCTTTCCCTCCTTCCTTCCTTCCTTCCTTCCTTCTTTCTCCTTCCTTCTCTCCTTCCCTCCCTCCCTATCTTTCGTTCCTTCTCTCCTTCTTTCCCTCTTTTTCCTTTCACTTTTTTATTTCCTTCTCTCCTTCCTTGCTTCTCTACCTTTCTTTCTTTCTTTGCTTCCTTCCTTCTTTCTCTCCCTCCTTCTCTCCTTCCTTTCCTTTCCCCTTTCCCTCCTTCATTCCTTCCTTCTTTCCCTCCCCCTTCTCTCCTTCCTTCCTTCCCTCCTTCCCTCCCTATCTTTTGTTCCTTCTCTCCTTCCTTCCCTCTCTTTTTCCTTTCACTTTTTTATTTCCTTCCCTCCTTCCTTGCTTCTCTACCTTTCTTTCTTTGCTTCCTTCCTTCCTTCCTTCTTTCCTTCCCTCCTTCTCTCCTTCCTTCCTTTCCCATTTCCCTCCTTCATTCCTTCCCTCTTTCCCTCCTTCTCTTTTTACTTATTGACTGTCCGTTCCATTTGATATTGTATTTATATCTTACATTGAAGGAAAGGAAGAAGGAAGGAGAGACAGGACAGAAGGAGAAAGGGAGGGAGGGAAAGAAGGGAGGGAAGGAGAAGAAAGAAGGAGGGACAGGAAGGAAGGAAAGGAAGGAAGGAGGGAAGGAAAGGAAGGGGAATGAAAGGAAGAAGGAAGGAGGAATATTAGTAGTAGCAGTAGTTGGAGTATTAGTGTTTATATCCTAATAATAATAATAATTTTTTTTATTATATAATATTATTTTTGTTATATATTCATAGTGACAGTGGTTCATAGTGGTAGTATTAGTATTTAATCCCAATAATAATAATAATAATAATAATAATAATGTATTTATTATATTACTTTTATTATATATTAGTAGTAGCAGTCGTCCTAGTATTAGTGCTTATATCCTAATAATAATAATTTATTTATATAATATTATTTTTATTATATATTCATAGTAGCAGTGGTTGTAATATTAGTATTTATATCCCAATAATAATAATTTATTTATGTATTATATTACTGTTATTATATATTAGTAGTAGCAGTAGTCCTAGTATTAGTGTTTATATCCTAATAATAATAATAATAATAATAATAATTTGTTTTTATTATATAAGATTATTTTTATTATATATTCATAGTATTAGTGTTTATATCCCAATCATAATAGTTTATTATTTTTAGTATTATTATATTACATTTATTATATATTAGTAGTAGCAGTACTCCTAGTATTTATGTTTATATCCTAATAATAATAATTTATTTTCATTATATAATACTATTTTTATTATATATTCGTAGTAGCAGTAGTTGTAAAATTAATATAATAATTTATTATTTTATTTATTATTATAATATTACTTTTATTATATATTAGTAGCAGTAGTCCTATTATTAGTGTTTATATCCTAATAATAATAATTTATTTTCATTATATAATACTATTTTTATTATATATTCTTAGTAGCAGTAGGTGTAGTATTAGTATTTATACCCCAATAATAATAATAATATATTTATTATATTACTTTCATTATATATTAGTAGTACCAGTAGTCATAGTATTAGTGTTTATGTCCCAATAATAATTTATTTATTTATTATATTACTTTTATTATATATTCGTAGTAGCAGTGGGTGTAGTATTAGTGTTTATATCCTAATAATAATAATTTATTTTCATTATATAGTATTATTTTTAATATATATTCGTAGTAGCAGTAATCCATGTATTGTTTATATCTTAATAATAATTTATTTTATTTATTATTATATTTTAATATATATTAGCAGTAGCCCTAGTATTCGTGTTTATATCCCAATAATAATAATAATTTATTTTTATTATATAGTATTATTTTTGTTATATATTCCTAGTAGCAATAGTTGTAGTATTAGTGTTTATATCCCAATAATAATAATAATTTATTCTTTTATTTATTATTATATTACTTTTATTATATATTAGTAGTAGCAGTACTCCTAGTTTTTGTGTTTATATCCTAATAATAATAATAATAATAATAATAATTTATATTAATATTATTTTTATTATATATTCGTAGTAGCAGTAGTTGTAAAATTAATATAATAATTTATTATTTTATTTATTATTATAATATTACTTTTATTATATATTAGTAGCAGTAGTCCTATTATTAGTGTTTATATCCTAATAATAATAATTTATTTTCATTATATAATACTATTTTTATTATATATTCTTAGTAGCAGTAGGTGTAGTATTAGTATTTATATCCCAATAATAATAATAATTTATTTATTATATTACTTTCATTATATATTAGTAGTACCAGTAGTCGTAGTATTAGTGTTTATGTCCCAATAATAATAATAATTTATTTATTTATTATATTACTTTTATTATATATTCGTAGTAGCAGTGGGTGTAGTATTAGTGTTTATATCCTAATAATAATAATTTATTTTCATTATATAGTATTATTTTTATTATATATTCGTAGTAGCAGTAATCCATGTATTGTTTATATCTTAATAATAATTTATTTTATTTATTATTATATTTTAATATATATTAGCAGAAGCCGTAGTATTCGTGTTTATATCCTAATAATAATAATAATTTATTTTTATTATATAGTATTATTTTTGTTATATATTCCTAGTAGCAATAGTTGTAGAATTAGTGTTTATATCCCAATAATAATAATAATAATTTATTTTATTTAGTATTATTATATTACATTTATTATGTATTAGTAGTAGCAGTACTCCTAGTTTTTGTGTTTATATCCTAATAATAATAATAATATATTTATATTAATATTATTTTTATTATATATTCGAAGTAGCAGTAGTTGTAAAATTAATATAATAATTTATTATTTTATTTATTATTATAATATTACTTTTATTATATATTAGTAGCAGTAGTCCTATTATTAGTGTTTATATCCTAATAATAATAATAATTTATTTTTATTATATAGTATTATTTTTATTATATATTCGTAGTAGCAGTAGGTGTAGTATTTATTTATTATATTTATTTATTATATTTCTTTTAGTATATATTAGTAGTAGCAGTACTCCTTGTATTTGTGTTTATATCCTAATAATAATAATAATTTATTTTCATTATATAGTATTATTTTTATTATATATTCTTAGTAGCAATAGTTGTAGTATTAGTGTTTATATCCCAATAATAATAATAATTTATTCTTTTATTTATTATTATATTACTTTTATTATATATTAGTAGTAGCAGTACTCCTTGTATTTGTGTTTATATCCTAATAATAATAATTTATTTTCATTATATAATATTATTTTTATTATGTATTCGTAGTAGAAGTAATTATAGTATTAGTATTTATATCCCAATAACAATGTTTGTATTTTATTTATTATTATATTACTTTTATTATGTATTAGTAGTAGCAGTAGTCCTATTATTAGTGTTTATATCCTAATACTACTACTACTACTACTACTACTAATAATAATAATGTATCTGACTTTTTGAATCAAAGAACCAACCCCAAAATCATTGAGAATTCAAAGATTTTTACTTACGGATAGATCCAAATCCAGGTTGAGATCAGTGTGAAAGTCCCGGGAAAATGAAGAGTAATCTGGGATTTTCCTGAACCCAAAAGAGGAGAGGAATCCCACGCGGTCGGCCAAAAAGGGGGAAAACAAAGGCAATGTTGCGAAGAGGAACAAAGAGAAGGCTTCCAAGTCTCCTATTTCAAAGGAGGTGGAGCATGGCCACCTCCTTTGAAATGGGATCTGGGGTCGTAAAAACAAGTTAGTTGTAAATTCTGCAACAAAGGGAGACTCCAAAGTGGATTTTACCCCCAAATAGATGACTTTAAAAGGCATTTTTTAAAGGGGGAAGTTAGGTAATATCACAAAAGTTTGATCCAGATCCATCGTTGGCTGGGTTCAGTCTGGAAAAGGGTGAACTACAACTCCCAGATTCTCTGGGCAGTGGGCAATCAACCCCAAAGCCTGCCAGTATTCATAGTTGGCCACGTTGGGTCTGTACGCCAAGTTTGGTCCAGATCCGACGTCAGCTGGGTTCAGTGCTCTCTGGGAAAGGGTGAACTACAACTCCCAGATTCTCTAAGTAATCACCCCCAAACCCTGCCCATGTTTGCAGTTGGCTACGTTGGGTCTGTACGCCAAGTTTGGTCCAGATCCGATGTTGAAGGGTTCAGTGCTCTCTGGAAAAGGGTGAACTACAACTCCCAGATTCCCTAGACAATTATCCACAAACTCTGCCAGTATTCATAGTTGGCCACGTTGGGTTTGTGCACCAAGTTTGGTTCAGATCCGATGCTGAAAGGTTCAGTGCTCGCTGGAAAAGGGTGAACTACAACTCCCAGGTTCCCTGGGCAGTGGGCAATCACCCGCAAAGCCTGCCAATATTCATAGTTGGCCACGTTGGGTCTGTACATCAAGTTTGGTCCAGATCCGATGTCGATGGGTTCAGTGCTCTCTGGAAAAGGGTGAACTACAACTCCCTGGGAAAGGGTGAACTACAACTCCTATATTCCCTGGGCAATCACCCCCAAACCCTGCCAGTGTTTGCAGTTGGCCACGTTGGGTCTGTACGCCAAGTTTGGTCCAGATCCGATGTCGATGGGTTCAGTGCTCTCTGGAAAAGGGTGAACTACAACTCCCAGATTCCCTGGGCAGTGGGTAATCAGCCCCAAAGCCTGCCAGCGTTTGCAGTTGGCCACGTTGGGTCTGTACACCACGTTTGGTCCAAATCGGATGTCGATGGGTTCAGTGCTCTCTGGAAAAGGGTGAACTACAACTCCCTGGGAAAGGGTGAACTACAACTCCCAGATTCCCTGGGCAATCACCCCCAAACCCTGCCAGGGTTTGCAGTTGGCCACGTTGGGTCTGTACACCACGTTTGGTCCAAATCGGATGTCGATGGGTTCAGTGCTCTCTGGAAAAGGGTGAACTACAACTCCCAGATTCCCGAGGCAATTATCCACAAACCCTGCCAGTATTCATAGTTGGCCACGTTGGGTTTGTGCACCAAGTATGGTCCAGATCCGACGTCAGCTGGGTTCGGTGCTCTCTGGAAAAGGGTGAACTACAACTCCCGGGGAAAGGGTGAACTACAACTCCCAGATTCCCTGGGCAATCACCCCCGAACCCTGCCAGTATTCATAGTTGGCCATGTTGGGTTTGTATGCCAAGTTTGGTCAAAATCGGATGTTGGCTGGGTTCAGTGCTCTCTGGAAAAGGGTGAACTACAACTCCCAGATTCTCTAGGTAATCTCCTCCGAACCATGACAGTGTTTGCAGTTGGCCACGTTGGGTCTGTGCACCAAGTTTGGTCCAAAGCCGATGTCAGCTGGGTTCAGTGCTCTCTGGATAAGGGTGAACTACAACTCCCAGATTCCCTGGGCAATGGGCAATCAGCACCAAACCCTGCCAGTATTCGCAGTTGGCCACGTTGGGTTTGTATGCCAATTTTGGTTCAGATCCGATGTCGATGGGTTCAGTACTCTCTGGAAAAGGGTGACCTACAACTCCCGGGGAAAGGGTGAACTACAACACCTAGATTCCCTGGGCAATGGGCAATCACTCCCAAAAGCCTGCCAGTATTCACAGTTGGCCACGTTGGGTCTGTGTGCCAAGTTTGGTCCAGATCCGATGTCAGCTGGGTTCAGTGCTCTCTGGAAAAGGGTGAACTACAACTCCCTGATTCTCTGGGCAGTGGGTAATCACCCCCAAACCCTGCCAGTATTCATAGTTGGCCACGTTGGGTTTGTATGCCAAGTTTGATCCAGATCCAATGTTGATGGGTTCAGTGCTCTCTGGATAAGGGTGAACTACAACTCCCAGATTCCCTGGGCAGTGGGCAATCAACCCCAAAGCATGCCAGTATTCATAGTTGGCCACGTTGGGTCTGTACGCCAGGTTTGGTTCAAATCCGATGTCGGCTGGGTTCAGTACTCTCTGGAAAAGGGTGAACTACAACTCCCGGGGAAAGGGTGAACTACAACTCCCAGATTCTCTAGGTAATCTCCTCCAAACCATGACAGTGTTTGCAGCTGGCCACATTGGGTCTGTGCACCAAGTTTGGTCCAGAGCTGATGTCATCTGGGTTCAGTGCTCTCTGGAAAAGGGTGAACTACAACTCCCAGAAAGCACTGTGTAGCGAAACACCGATGGATTTGGACCAAACTTGGAACACATTCCTTATATGTCGGTATTTGATTACTGGAAGGTTTTGGGAGGAACTGACTTTCCATTTTGGGAGTTGTAGTTCACCCACAATGAAGGAAACTGTGACTCGTCATAGTGGGAGTTGTAGTTCATCCACATTCAGAGAAACTGTAACCTCCACCGATGATGGACCTGGACCAAACTTGGCACACAGAATCTCCATAACTAACTCAACCTACTGGAGGGATTTGAGGGGACTGACTCGTCATAGTGGGAGTTGTAGTTCACCCACAATGAAGGAAACTGTGACCTCCACCGATGGTGGACCTGAACCAAACTTGGCACACAGAACCCCCATGACTAACTCAACCTACTGGAGGGTTTTGAGGGGACTGAGTCGTCATAGTGGGAGTTGTAGTTCACCCACAATGAAGGAAACAGTGGGAGTTGTAGTTCACTCACAATGAAGGAAAGTGTGACCTCCACCGATGATGGACCTGGACCAAACTTGGCACACAGAATCTCCATAACTAACTCGACCTACTGAAGGGTTTTGAGGGGACTGACTCGTCATAGTGGGAGTTGTAGTTCACCCACAATGAAGGAAACAGTGGGAGTTGTACTTCACCCACAATGAAGGAAATGGTGATCTTCATCGATGATGGACCTGGACCATACTTGATTAACTCAACCTACTGGAGGGTTTTGAGGGGACTGACTCGTCATAGTGGGAGTTGTAGTTCACCCACAATGAAGGAAACTATCACTCGTCATAGTGGGAGTTGTAGTTCACCCACATCCAGAGAAACGGTGACCTCCACCAATGATGGACCTGGACCAAACTTGGCACACAGGACCCCCATAACTAACTCAACCTACTGGTGGAGTTTGAGGGGACTGACTCCTTATAGTGGGAGTTGTAGTTCACCCACAATGAAGGAAACAGTGGGAGTTGTAGTTCACCCACAATGAAGGAAATTGTGACGTCCACCGATGATGGACCTGGACCACACTTGGCACACTGAACTCCCATAACTAACTCAACCTACTGGTGGAGTTTGAGGGGAATGACTCATCATAGTGGGAGTTGTAGTTCACCCACAATGAAGGAAACAGTTGGAGTTGTAGTTCACCCACAATGAAGGAAACTGACTCGTCATAGTGGGAGTTGTAGTTCACTCACATCCAGAGAAACTGACCTCCACCGATGATGGATCTGGACCAAACTTGGCACACAGAACCCCCATGACTCACTCAACCTACTGGTGGAGTTTGAGGGGACTGGCTCACCATGATGGGAGTTGTAGTTCACCCTACAGCCAGAGATTCTGCAGCATTTGTCGCATTTAAAGTCCTCCGTTGTCCAGATCCGGAGGCATTTCCTTTGCCGTCTGACCTAAAACAAACATCTGGAGGGCATTGCTCCGTTTCCAGAGAAATGTCACCCTCAGTGGAAAAATAATGTGTTCCGGCCCTTTAAGAGGAGAGGGGCTCACCTGGGGATCCCTCTCCCATACCTGGGCAACAGGTGAAGATGATGAAAGCATGGAGGTGCTTTGGGGCCAAAATCCCCGCATTCAACGGCAGGTAATTACATAATAAATCTGATTTATTATGTAATTAATTGGATTTTTAAAATAGTTTTAATTGAAAACTAATTGAATTATATATTGTTATTTATTTATTCAATCTTTGGAATAGTTGCACTGCTATTATTATTATTATTATTATTATTATTATTAGTTGCTTTTAGTATTGTGCGCTGCTTTGAGTTCCTCGTGAGATAAAAGCACTATTATTACTATTATTATTATTATTATTATTATTATTATTATTAGTTGCTTTTAGTATTGTGCGCTGCTTTGAGTTCCTCGTGAGATAAAAGCACTATTATTACTATTATTACTATTATTACTATTATTATTATTATTAGTTGCTTTTAGTATTGTGCGCTGCTTTGAGTTCCTCGTGAGATAAAAGCACTATTATTACTATTATTATTATTATTATTAGTTGCTTTTAGTATTGTGCGCTGCTTTGAGTTCCTCGTGAGATAAAAGCACTATTATTACTATTACTATTATTATTATTATTATTAGTTGCTTTTAGTATTGTGCGCTGCTTTGAGTTCCTCGTGAGATAAAAGCACTATTATTACTATTATTATTATTATTATTATTAGTTGCTTTTAGTATTGTGCACTGCTTTGAGTTCCTCGTGAGATAAAAGCACTATTATTACTATTATTATTATTATTATTATTAGTTGCTTTTAGTATTGTGCACTGCTTTGAGTTCCTCGTGAGATAAAAGCACTATTATTACTATTACTATTATTATTATTATTATTAGTTGCTTTTAGTATTGTGCACTGTTTTGAGTTCCTCGTGAGATAAAAGCACTATTGTTACTATTATTACTATTATTATTATTAGTTGCTTTTAGTATTGTGCGCTGCTTTGAGTTCCTCGTGAGATAAAAGCACTATTATTACTATTACTACTACTATTATTATTATTATTAGTTGCTTTTAGTATTATGCGCTGCTTTGAGTTCCTCGTGAGATAAAAACACTATTATTACTATTATTACTGTTATTATTATTAGTTGCTTTTAGTATTGTGCGCTGCTTTGAGTTCCTCGTGAGATAAAAGCACTATTATTACTATTATTATTATTAGTTGCTTTTAGTATTGTGCGCTGCTTTTGAGTTCCTCGTGAGATAAAAGCACTATTATTACTATTATTATTACTATTATTAGTTGCTTTTAGTATTGTGCGCTGCTTTGAGTTCCTCGTGAGATAAAAGCACTATTATTACTATTACTACTACTATTATTATTATTAGTTGCTTTTAGTATTGTGCGCTGCTTTGAGTTCCTCGTGAGATAAAAGCACTATTATTACTATTATTATTATTATTGGTTGCTTTTAGTATTGTGTGCTGTTTTTGAGTTCCTCGTGAGATAAAAGCACTATTATTACTATTATTATTAGTTGCTTTTAGTATTGTGCGCTGCTTTGAGTTCCTCGTGAGATAAAAGCACTATTATTACTATTATTATTATTATTATTAGTTGCTTTTAGTATTGTGCACTGTTTTGAGTTCCTCGTGAGATAAAAGCACTATTGTTACTATTATTACTATTATTATTATTAGTTGCTTTTAGTATTGTGCGCTGCTTTGAGTTCCTCGTGAGATAAAAGCACTATTATTACTATTACTACTACTATTATTATTATTATTAGTTGCTTTTAGTATTATGCGCTGCTTTGAGTTCCTCGTGAGATAAAAACACTATTATTACTATTATTACTGTTATTATTATTAGTTGCTTTTAGTATTGTGCGCTGCTTTGAGTTCCTCGTGAGATAAAAGCACTATTATTATTATTATTATTATTATTATTAGTTGCTTTTAGTATTGTGCGCTGCTTTTGAGTTCCTCGTGAGATAAAAGCACTATTATTACTATTATTATTACTATTATTAGTTGCTTTTAGTATTGTGCGCTGCTTTGAGTTCCTCGTGAGATAAAAGCACTATTATTACTATTACTACTACTATTATTATTATTAGTTGCTTTTAGTATTGTGCGCTGCTTTGAGTTCCTCGTGAGATAAAAGCACTATTATTACTATTATTATTATTATTGGTTGCTTTTAGTATTGTGTGCTGTTTTTGAGTTCCTCGTGAGATAAAAGCACTATTATTACTATTATTATTAGTTGCTTTTAGTATTGTGCGCTGCTTTGAGTTCCTCGTGAGATAAAAGCACTATTATTATTATTATTATTATTATTATTATTATTATTATTATTGAGGGAGATAAATTCAAGATATCGTGTTGTTGTGGTTCTTGCTGTTGTTGTTATTAGGTGGACACCTAGCCTGATCTTAGTCACATTAGGTTTAGGAATTAGTTTATTATTATTATTATTAATAATAATAATAATAATAATAATAATAATAAATGCAGGATATGTTGTTGTTGTTGTTAGAAAGACTCATAGCCTGGTCTAAATCACATTACGATTAGGAATTATTTTGCGTAATAATAATAATAATAATAATAATAATAATGTGGGAGGAAGAGAAATGAAGGATTTGTTGTTGTTATTGTTGTTGTTGTTAGATAGACTCATAGCCTTGTCTAATTATTATTATTATTATTATTAAACTTTATTTGTACCCCGCTAGCATCTCCCAGAGGATTCGATGCGGCTTACAACAAGCCGAGGCCACAACAATACAACAATACAATATAATAATAATAATAATAATAATAATAATAATAATATATTATAATAATATAATATTCATACAACAATACGATATAATAATGATGATGATGATGATGATGATGATGTGGGAGGAAGGATATGTTGTTGTTGTTGTTGTTAGATAGGCTCATAGCCTGGCCTAAGTCACATTATGTTTAGGAATTATTTTGCATAATAATAATAATAATAATAATAATAATAATGTGGGAGGAAGATAAATGAAGGGTATGTTGTTGTTGTTGTTAGATAGGCTCATAGCTTGGCCTAAGTCACATTATGTTTCGGCTACGAGTCTATCTAACAACAACAACAACAACAACATATCCTTCTTTTATCTTCCTCCCTTATTATTATTATCATTATTATGCAAAATAATTTCTAAACATAATGTGACTTAGGCCAGGCTATGAGCCTATCTAACAATAATAACAACATATCCTGCATTTATTAATATTATGCAAAATAATTCCTAATCATAATGTGATTAAGTCACATTATGATTAGGAATTATTTTGTGTAATAATAATAAATGCAGGATATATTGTTGTTTTTGTTAGATACTCATAGCCTGACCTAAGTCACATTATGTTTAGGAATTATTTTGCATAATGTTAATAAATGCAGGGTGTGTTGTTGTTGTTGTCGTTAGATAGGCTCATAGCCTGGCCTAAGTCACATTATGTTTTACTAATATACTAGTGTTATACTAATATACTAAATATACTAATAATTCGATACAACAGAAAATCCGACCCAAAATTTACAATAGAACATTGGCAATTCCAAAAATTAGTCACAATAAAATCCAACAACCAATTCGACACAAAATTGACAAGGAAACATTGGCAACTTCAAAACAATCTCCTGACAAGGTACAGCTGAGGTGCCAGGATGGTGGCAGGTTAAAAGTGGTGCTGCTTAATGCCAGGTCAGTGAATGGGAAAACTTTTATTATTCAAGACCTAATCCTTGAAGAATGGGCTGATCTGACTTGCATAAGAGAGACCTGGTTGGACGAGGTGGGTGGGGTGATTCTCTCCCAGCCTTGTCCGCCAGGCTACTCTGTGCAGCACCAACCAAGACCTGGAGGGCGGGGAAGCGGAGTCACAGTGGTCTATAAGGATGTTATCTACCTGATCAGGTGCCCCATCCCACAGTTGTCTTCCTTTGAGTGTATCGGCATTAGGATTGGTGACCAGGACAGGATAGGGATTCTGTTCGTGTACTGACCACCTCGCTGCACTAGAGTCTCCCTACCTGAGCTAGCAGGAGTGATGTTGGACATGGCTTTGAATTCTCAACGGCTTTTGGTGCTTGGAGTCATCTTCCTTTGAGTGTATCAGCATTAGGATAGGTAACCGGGACAGGATAGAAATTCTGTTAGTGTAACGACCACCCCGCTGCACTAGAGTCTCCCTACCTGAGCTAGCAGGAGTGATCTCGGACATGGCTTTGAATTCTCAACGGCTTTTGGTGCTTGGAGTCATCTTCCTTTAAGTGTATCGGCATTAGGATAGGTAACCGGGACAGGATAGGAATTCTGTTAGTGTACCGACCACCCCGCTGCACTACAGTCTTCCTACCTGAGCTAGCAGGAGTGATCTCGGACATGGCTTTGAATTCTCAATGGCTTTTGGTGCTTGGAGTCATCTTCCTTTGAGTGTATCGGCATTAGGATAGGTGACCGGGACAGGATAGGAATTCTGTTAGTGTACCGACCACCCCGCTGCACTACAGTCTCCCTACCTGAGCTAGCAGGAGTGATGTCGGACATGGCTTTGAATTCTCAATGGCTTTTGGTGCTTGGAGTCATCTTCCTTTGAGTGTATCGGCATTAGGATAGGTGACCGGGACAGGATAGGAATCCTGTTCGTGTACCGACCACCCCGCTGCACTAGAGTCTCCCTACCTGAGCTAGCAGGAGTGATCTCGGACATGGCTTTGAATTCTCAATGGCTTTTGGTGCTTGGAGTCATCTTCCTTTGAGTGTATCGGCATTAGGATAGGTGACCGAGACAGGATAGGAATTCTGTTAGTGTACCGACCACCCCGCTGCACTACAGTCTCCCTACCTGAGCTAGCAGGAGTGATCTCGGACATGGCTTTGAATTCTCAACGGCTTTTGGTGCTTGGAGTCATCTTCCTTTGAGTGTATCTGCATTAGGATAGGTAACCGGGACAGGATAGAAATTCTGTTAGTGTATCGACCACCCCGCTGCACTACAGTCTCCCTACCTGAGCTAGCAGGAGTGATCTCGGACATGGCTTTGAATTCTCAACGGCTTTTGGTGCTTGGAGTAATCTTCCTTTGAGTGTATCGGCATTAGGATAGGTAACCGGGACAGGATAGGGATTCTGTTCGTGTATCGACCACCCTGCTGCACTACAGTCTCCCTACCTGAGCTAGCAGGAATGATGTCGGACATGGCTTTGAATTCTCAACGGCTTTTGGTGCTTGGAGTCATCTTCCTTTGAGTGTATCGGCATTAGGATAGGTGACGGGGACAGGATAGGAATTCTGTTAGTGTACCGACCACCCCGCTGCACTACAGTCTCCCTACCTGAGCTAGCAGGAGTGATCTCAGACATGGCTTTGAATTCTCAACGGCTTTTGGTGCTTGGAGATTTCAATGTTCATGCCGAGACCTCCCTGTCAGGTGCGGCTCAGGACTTCATGGCCGCCATGGCAACCATGGGCCTGTCCCAATTAGTATCTGGTCCCACCCATAGTGCCGGACACACATTGGATTTGGTTTTTTGCCAGGGATGGGAAGAAGGTGGCGGGGTGGAGGAGCTGACCATCGCTCTATTGCCATGGACCGATCACCACCTGATCAGGTTTAGACTTACTGTGCCTCTTAGCCTCCGCAGGGGTGGTAGACCCATTAGAATGGTCTGCCCCAAGAGACTTATGGATCCTAATGGCTTTTTGATGGCTCTTGGGGAGTTTCCCACCTCCTTGGCAAGTGACTCTGTCGATGCTCTGGTCTCGCACTGGGACAGTGAGATGACTAGGGCAATTGATACAATCGTTCCGGAGCGCCCCCTTTCGAGTAACCGAACTAAACCTGCCCCTTGGTTCACTGATGAGCTGGCAGTGATGAAGCGAAAGAGGAGGAGGCTAGAGTGTGTGTGGCGTCGGGAACCTTCCAAATCAACCCAAACAAATCTGAATACCTTTCTAAGGTCCTATGACGTGGCAATAACGGCGGCACAGAAATCATTTCTTGCTGCCAATATTGCATCTGCAAAGAACCGTTCGGCTGAACTATTCCGAGTCATCAGAGGACTGTTAAACCCTCTGCTGTGAAGTATTTGCTCGATTCTTTGCAGATAAAATTGCGCTGATTCGGTCTGAATTCGACGTTATGTTAACAGCAGTCTCTGAGGATGTAACACGAGCACCTGCGAAGGAAGGAAGGAGAGAAGGAAAGGAAGGAAAAGGAGCGATGGAAGGAGGGAAAGAGGTAGAGAAGGAAGGAGAGGAAGGGAAGGAAAGACAGAAGGAAGGATGGAAACAAAAAGCGAAGGAAGGAAGGTAGAGAAGGAACGAGAAAGAGGAAAAGAAAAAGGGGGAAGGCAAGAAAGAGGAAGAGAAGAAAAGAAGGAGAGAAGGAAAGGGAGCGATGGATGGAGGGAAAGAGGTAGGAAAGGAAGGAAGGAGAGGAAGGGAAGGGAAGAAGGAAAGACAGAAGGAAGGAAGGAGGTAGAGAAGGAACGAGAAAGAGGAAAAGAAAAAGGGGGAAGGCAAGAAAGAGGAAGAGAAGAAAAGAAGGAGAGAAGGAAAGGGAGCGATGGATGGAGGGAAAGAGGTAGGAAAGGAAGGAAGGAGAGGAAGGGAAGGGAAGAAGGAAAGATAGAAGGAAGGATGGAAACAAAAAGCGAGGGAAAGAAAGAGGCGGAAAAGGAAATAGAAAGAGGAAAAGAAAAAGGGGGAAGGAAAGAAAGAGGAAGAGAAGAAAGGAAGGAGAGAAGGAAAGGGAGCGATGGAAGAAGGGAAAGAGGAAGGGAAGGGAAGAAGGAAAGATAGAAGGAAGGATGGAAACAAAAGCGAGGGAAGAAAAGAGGCAGAGAAGGAAAGAAAGGAAAAGAAAAAGGGGGAAGGAAAGAAAGAGGAAGAAAAGAAAGGAATGAGAGAAGGAAAGGGAGCGATGGAAGGAGGGAAAGAGGAAAGGAAGGAAAGAAGGAAAGATAGAAGGAAGGACGGAAATAAAAAGAGAAGGAAAGAGAAAAAGAAAAGGGGGAAGGAAAGAAGGAGGTAGAGAAGGAAGGAGAGAAGAGAGTGATGGAAGGAAGGAAAGAGGTAGCTAAGGAAGGAAGGAGAGGAAGGGAAGCAAAGAAGGAAAGACAGAAGGAAGGATGGAAAAAAAGCAAAGGAAGGAGTGAAAGAGGCGGAGAAGGAAGAAAGGCGAGAAAGGGAAGGAAAAGAAAAAAAGGGGAAGGAAAGAGGGAGAAAAAGAAGGAAGAAGGATAGAAGAAAAGGGAAGGAAAGAGGGAGTGAAAGAAGGAGGAGAAAGAGGGAGGGAAGGTTGGCCACAGCAACGTGTGGCGAGAACAGCTAGTATTTGAGTGTATCGGCATTAGGATAGGTGACCGGGACAGGATAGGGATTCTGTTAGTGTACCGACCACCCCGTTGCACTACAGCCTCCCTACCTGAGCTAGCAGGAGTGATCTAGGATATATTGATAATAATAATTTGTATTATTAAAATAAATGGAAGTAATACAAATAATTCCCAAAATTATGATAGAACCAATTTGGAAATGACATGAATGACCCAGGAACTAAAGGCGTGTTGCGTCGTGTGCCATGCCCTCCCTCTCCTTTGGCCTTTCACCTATTTGGATACCTGTCTTGGGTTTTTGCGGAAACATTCAGTTCCAGGACTTTGCCCCAAAGGCACGTTTTCCAGGTAGAAGTGAGTCATGCTTTACCTTTTTTTTCTATGCAAATACTGCCTTCGTTTGGCTCCCTTTCGTGCTAGTGAGTCCCTTCAAGGCATGGGAGTTCTGTGTGGGAAGTTTGGCCCAATTCTTTTGTCGGTGGGGATCAGAATGCTTTGATTGTAGGTGAACTATAGATCCCAGCGTCTACAACTCCTAAATGTCAAGGTCTATTTTCCCCAAACGTCACCAGTGTTCACATTTAGGCATACTGAGCATTCATGCCAAGTTTGGTCCAGATCCATCATTGTTTGAGTCCACATTACTCTCTGGATGTAGGTGAACTACAACTCCCAAACTCAAGGTCAATGCTCACCAGATCCTTCTAGTGTCTTCTGTTGGACATGGGTGTCCTGTGTGCCAAGTCTAGTTCAATTCCATCGTTGGTGTTCAGAATGTTCTTTGATTGTAGGTGAACTATAAATCCCAACAACTACAACTCCCAAACTCAAGGTCAATCATCACCAAATCCTTCCAGTATTTTCTGTTGGTTGTGTGCCAAGTTTGGTTCAGTTCCATTGTTGGTGGAGTTCAGAATGCTCTTTGAGTGTAGGTGAACTATAAATCCCAGTAACTGCAACTCCCAAATGTCAAGGTCAATATTCCCCAAGGTCCATCAGTGTTCACATTTATGCATATTGAGTACCAAGTTTGGTCTAGATCCATCATTGTTTGAGTACACAGTGCTCTTTGGATGTAGGTGAACTACAACTCCCAAACTCAAGGTCAATCGTCACCAAACCCAGTATTTCCTGTTGGTTGTTTGCCAAGTTTGGTTCAATTCTGTCGTTGGTGGAGTTCAGAATGCTCTTTGAGTGTAGGTGAACTATAAATCCCAGCGACTACAACTCCCAAATGTCAAGGTCAATTTCCCCCAAGGTCCATCCGTGTTCACATTTATGCATATTGAGTATTTGTGTCAAGTTTGGTCCAGATCCATCGTTGTTTGAGTCCACAGTTCTCTCTGGATGTAGGTGAACTACAACTCCCTAACTCAAGGTCAATCATCACCAAACCCTTCCAGTATTTCCTGTTGGTTGTGTGCCAAGTTTGGTTCAATTCTGTCGTTGGTGGAGTTCAGAATGTTCTTTGATTGTAGTGAACTATAAATCCCAGCAACTACAACTCCCAAATGTCAAGGTCTACTGAATGTAGGTGAACTACAACTCCCAAACTCAAGGTCAATCATCACCAAACCCAGTATTTTCTGTTGGTTGTGTACCAAGTTTGGTTCAATTCCATCATGGGTGGAGTTAAGAATGCTCTTTGATTGTAGTGAACTATAAATCCCAGCAACTACAACTCCCAAATGTCAAGGTCTATTTTCCCCAAGGTCCACATTTGGACATACGGAGTATTAGTGCCAACTTAAGTCCAGATCTATCATTGTTTGAGTCAACAGTGCTCTCTAGATGTAGGTGAACTACAACTCCCAAACTCAAGGTCAATGCCCACCAAATCCTTCTACTGTTTTCTGTTGGTCATGGGCGTCCCCAAGGTCCATCAGTGTTCACATTTGTGCATATTGAGTATTCATACCAAGTTTGGTCCAGATCCATCATTGTTTGAGTACACAGCGCTCTTTGGATGTAGGTGAACTACAACTCCCAAACTCAAGGTCAATCCTCACCAAACCCTTCCAGTATTTCCTGTTGGTTGTGTGCCAAGTTTGGTTGAATTCTGTCATTGGTGGAGTTCAGAATGCTCTTTGATTGTAGGTGAACTATAAATCCCAGCAACTACAACTCCCAAATCTCAAGGTCTACTGAATGTAGGTGAACTACAACTCCCAAACTCAAGGTCAATCCTCACCAAACCCAGTATTTTCTGTTAGTTGTGTGCCAAGTTTGGTTCAATTCCGTCATTTGTTGGAGTTCAGAATGCTCTTTGATTGTAGGTGAACTATAAATCCCAACAACTACAACTCCCAAATGTCAAGGTCTACTGAATGTAGGTGAACTACAACTCCCAAACTCAAGGTCAATGCTCACCAAACCCAGTATTTTCTGTTGGTTGTGTGCCAGGTTTGGTTCAATTCCATCATTGGTGGAGTTCAGAATGCTCTTTGATTGTAGGTGAACTATAAATTCCAGCAACTACAACTCCCAAATTTCAAGGTCTATTTTCCCTAAGGTCCCTCCCTTTTCTGGAGATCCCTCCCTCTTCCCTTCCTTCCTTCCTGCTTTGGGTACCAGGCCGAAAGCCCATCATCCTCCTCCGATGGCACAATGCCGCCTAAGGAGTGGAAGGACCAGTTTGGTTGGCCCATAACTCTCCTTCGAGGGAGGCAGAGGCATCTTCCGCATTGTTTGCGCCTCCGCCTGGGATGAAGGATGGAAACCCGGCTGATCCAGTAGGTCTTGGTCTCCATTTGGGGTCGGAGCAAGGGGAGGGCACTGGGAGCACTGGTAAGCTCCAGAAGTGGTTCTGGATTGGAGATGGTCTCCTCAATTAGATCTAGATTGGAAGTGGTCTTCAGAATTGGTTCTGGATTGGAGATGGTCTCCTCAATTAGATCTCGATTGGATCTAGATTGGAAATGGTCTTCAGAATTGGATCTAGATTGGAAATGATATTCAGAATTGGATCTGGATTGGAAATGGTCTTCAGAATTGAATCTGGATTGGAGGTGGTATCCTCAATTAGATTTTGATTGGATCTAGATTGGAAATGGTCTTCAGAATTAGATCTGGATTGGAGATGGTCTCCTCAATTAGATCTAGATTGGAAGTGGTCTTCAGAATTAGATCTGGATTGGAGTTGGTCTCCTCAATTAGATCTAGATTGGAAGTGGTCTTCAGAATTGGATCTGGATTGGAGGTGGTCTCCTCAATTAGATCTCGATTGGATCTAGATTGGAAATTGTCTTCAGAATTGGATCTGGATTGGAAACGATCTCCAAAAGTGTATCTGGATTGGAAGTGGTCTTCAGAATTGGCTCTGGAGTGGAGATGGTCTCCTCAATTAGATCTTGATTGGGTCTAGATTGGAAATGGTCTTAGGAATTGGATCTGGATTGGAGGTGGTCTCCTCAATTAGATCTCGATTCGATCTAGATTGGAAATGGGCTTCAGAATTGGATCTGGATTGGAGATGGTCTCAATTAGATCTCGATTGGATCTAGATTGGAAATTGGCTTCAGAATTGGATCTGGATTGGAAATGATCTCCAAAAGTGGATTGGGATTGGACATGGTCTCCAGAATTGGGTCTGGATTGAAATGGCCTCCAGAATTGGATGAACATTGGAGATGATCTCCACAAGTGGATCAGGAGTGGATCTGGATTGGAAATTGTCTCCAGAATTGGATTGGGATTGGATCTGGATTAGCGATGGCCTCTAAAAGTGGGTCAGGATTGGATCAGAGTTGGAAATGGTCTCCAGAATTGGATCAGGATTGGATATAGCCTCATTATAAATGGCAGTTCCTAATGGGTTCTGTCATAACAATAACCAAGAATGAAATAATAATGAAATTTTCAAAGTTGTGTTAGTGTTGCTCAAGTTCTGCTGGTGAAAATTTCAGAACTCTAACAAAAGTTTCAAAATTTCATTATAAATGGCAGTTCCTAATGGGTTCTGTCATAAAAATAACCAAGAATGAAATAACAATGACATTTTGAAAGTTGTGTTAGTGTTGCTCAAGTTCTGGTGGTGAAAATTTCAGAACTCTTACAAAAGTTTCAAAATTTCATTATTAATGGCAGTTCCTAATGGGTTCTGTCATAACAATCACCAAGAATGAAATAACAATGACATTTTGAAAGTTGTGTTAGTGTTGCTCAAGTTCTGGTGGTGAAAATTTCAGAACTCTTACAAAAGTTTCAAAATTTCATTATTATTTCATTCTTGGTGATTTTTTATGACAGAACCCATGAGGAACTGCCATTTATAATGAAATTTCCAAAGATTTGTTAGAGTGCTGAAATTTTCACCACCAGAACTTGAGTTTTGTAAGTACTTTAGAAGCATTTAGAACCTACAAGGAGGTAGGGGAGAAAGGAAGGAAGGAGAAAAAAGAAAGGGAATGAGGAAGACAGCAGGGAGGGAGTTGGAAAGGAAGGAAAGATGAAGGAAGGAGGAGAGGAAGGAAGGAGAAAGAAAGAAAGGAAATGAAGACAGCAGGGAGAGAGAGAGAAAAGGAAGGAAAGGTGAAGGGAAGGAAGGAGAAAGAAAGAAAGAAAAAAAGAAAGAAAGAAAGAAAGAAAGAAAGGGAATGAGGAGGACAGCAGGGAAGGAGAGAAAAAAGGAAGGAGAGAGGGAGGAGAGAAGGAAGGAAGGAGAGTGAAAGAAAGGAAGGAAGGGAATGAGGAGGACAGCAGGGAGGGAGAGAGAAAAAAGAAGGAAAAGAGGGATGGAGGAGAGAAGGAAGGAAGGAGAGTGAAAGAAAGAAAGAAAGAAAGAGAATGAGGAGGACAGCAGGGAGGGAGAGAAAAAAGGAAGGAAAGGAGGGATGGAGGAGAGAAGGAAGGAAGGAGAGTGAAAGAAAGAAAGAAAGAGAATGAGGAGGACAGCAGGGAAGGAGAGAAAAAAGGAAGGAAAGGAGGGATGGAGGAGAGAAGGAAGGAAGGAGAGTGAAAGAAAGAAAGAAAGAAAGAAAGAAAGAGAATGAGGAGGACAGCAGGGAGGGAGAGAAAAAAGGAAGGAGATAGGGAGGGGAAGAGGAAGGAAAGGATTGAAGGTGCGGAGAAAGGAAGGAAGGAGAAAAGGAAGGAAAGCAATGAAGGAGGACAGCAGGGAAGGAGGAAGGAGGAGAGAAAAGGAGGAAGGAAGGAAGGAAGGAAGGAAGGAAGGAAGGAAGGAAGGAAGGAAGGGAAAAAAAAGAGAATGAAGGGGGACAGCCGGGAGGGTGGGAGAAAAGGAAGGAAGGAAAGGAGGGTGGGCAGGAGGGAGAAAGGAAGGAGAAAAGGAAGGAAGGAAACGAGGAGGGAGAAAGAAAGGAAGGAAGAAAAAAAGGAAAGAAAGAAAGGGAATGAGGGAGAAAACAGGAAGGAAGAAATCAAGGTTAGGAAAAGAGGGAGGGAGAAAAGGAAAGGAAGGAAGGGGAAAAAAAGGGAAGGAGAGAGAAAAGAAGGGAAGGAGGGTGAGAGGAGGGGAGAAAAGGAAGAAAGAAAAGAGGAAAAGAAGACAAAAATAAGGGGGGGGGGGGGGAAAGGCCGGAAACAGAGAGGGAGGGGATTCCTAAAGCATGGAATTAACTCCGGAATCTCGTCTCCTTCTCCGTTGGCAGGATCATGGGGCCGGACGACGCCAACATTGCGGGCAACGTCCACGGCGGGACCGTCCTGAAGATGATCGAGGAGGCCGGAGCCATCATCAGCACCCGCCACTGCAACACCCGGCCCGGGGTATGACCTCCAGTTGACCAGCAGGTGGCAGTGTTGGGTTATTCAAAACAGGGATGGCAATGTGTGGGCGAAATGTCAGGAGAGAGTGCTTCTGGGACAGCCCAGAAGGCGATGTTTTGTCAAAATGTGGGTGAAATGTCAGAAGAGAGTGCTTCTGGGACAGCCCAGAAGGCGACGTTTTGTCAAAGTGTGGGCGAAATGTCAGGAGAGAGTGCTTCTGGAACTCGGCCAGAAGGCGATGTTTTGTCAAAGTGTGGGCGAAATGTCAGGAGAGAGTGCTTCTGGAACACGGCCAGGCAGCCCAGAAAGCTCACAGCAACCCAGGGATGTTGTTGTTGATGAGGATGAGGATGATGATGATGGCGGCACCTTGATCCCCCCCTTCTTGCCTTTCCTCCCCGGCAGGAGCGTTGCGTGGCGGCCTTGGCCCGGGTGGAGCGCACGGACTTCCTGTCCCCGATGTGCATCGGCGAGGTGGCCCACGTCAGCGCCGAGATCAGCTACACCTCCAAGCACTCCGTGGAGGTCCAGGTCAACGTGGAGTCCGAGAACATCCTCAACGGTCAGTAGTTATTTATTTATCGATCTATTTATTATTTATTTATTGACGACATTTCTATGCCGCCCTTCTCACCCCAAAGGGGACTCAGAGCAGCTTACAAGGTATATACATGCAATATATTATTATTATTATATATTATTAAAATATATTACATACAATATATTATTAATATATTATCATTACATACAATATATTACTAATAATATATTATTATTACATACAATATATTACAATATATTACTAATAATATATTATTATTACATACAATATATTACTAATAATATATTATTATTACATACAATATATTATTATCACCCCAAAGGGGACTCAGAGCGGCTTAAAGGTTAATAAATACATGCAATATATTATTATTATATATAACATACAATATATTATTAATATATTATTTTTACATACAATATATTATTATTACATACAATATATTACTAATAATATATTATTATTACATACAATATATTATTATCACCCCGAAGGGGACTCAGAGCGGCTTAAAGGTTAATAAATACATGCAATATATTATTATTATATATAACATACAATATATTATTAATATATTATTTTTACATGCAATATATTATTATTACATACAATATATTACTAATAATATATTATTATTACATACAATATATTATTATCACCCCGAAGGGGACTCAGAGCGGCTTAAAGGTTAATAAATACATGCAATATATTATTATTATATATAACATACAATATATTATTAATATATTATTTTTACATACAATATATTATTATTACATACAATATATTACTAATAATATATTATTATTACATACAATATATTATATATTATTATTATATATTATTAGCGTAGTACAATATCAGTTTTAAATATTGCTTTATTGTTCTATATCAATTATACTGTAACATCAAATCATCCGGGCAACGTCCCCTGGGCAACGTCCTTGCAGACGGCCAATTCTCTCACACCAGAAGCGACTTGCAGTTTCTCAAGTCGCTCCTGACACGACCAAAAAATTTAGTAATATTATATGTAATATAGATATATAATCATAATATCATATTATTATTATTAGTATTATATTGCATTACATTATAATATTATAAATATTATATGTATATCAATAAATATTATTATATAAATAATATTGTATAAATAATATTATTCTAATATTATTTTAATATTATTCTAATAACATTATTCTAATAGTATTCTAATATTATTTTAATATTGTTTTCTAATATTCTTCTAATAATATTCTAATAATATTATATTATTCTAATATTATCCTAATAATATTATTCTAATATTAGAGTAATATTATTATTCTAATATTCTTCTAATAATATTCTAATAATATTATTCTACTATTATTATCCTAATAATATTATTCTAATATTATTATTCTAATATTATTTAATATTATTCTCATATTATTCTAATATTATTCTACTCTTATTCTAATGATGTTATCCTAATAATATTATTATAATATTTTTATTATTATAATTGTAATATTTTTCTAATAATATTATTCTACTCTTCTGATATTATTATTTATTTTAATATTATTCTAATAATATTCTACTACTGTTATTTGAATAATATTATCTTAATAATATTATTTTAATATTATTCTAATAATATTCTTCTAATAGTACTAACTAATGATAATAATCTATTGGAAATGCCTTTCTCCTCCCTAGGGGCCAAGCGACTTACCAATAAGGCGACCTTGTGGTACGTCCCGCTGTCCCTCAACAACGTCCACAAAGTCCTGGAAGTCCCTCCGATCCAGGTAAGGCACGCTCAATACAGCCAAAGAACGGGACCTCCAAGGGTCATCTAGTCTCACCCTTTGTTGTTTTCTGTGTCGTGTCTAGAAAGGCAAGGAGAAGGGTGTGTGTGTGCTTTCTAAGCTGGAGATGATAAAGTTATAGAATGGAAGGGTCCCCCCTACAATTCTAGTCCACGGTTCAATCTGTCTGAGCAGATGGCCATACCTTATTTCAGTTTGTAGGGAAGGAGCAGGAGGAAGAGGGCCGGCGGCGCTACGAGGAGCAGAAGATGGAGCGGATGGAGACCAAAGAGCGGAACGGAGACATCATCCTGCCCGTCATTAACCCAGGTAAAGGCATTGTGAAGATATCTATATATGTATATATATATATCTCCCTTTTTGTGGCCCATTTCGACTCTGAATCCAAGCTCGAAGCTTATCTTCTCTCTTTCTCTTCTCCATTTTTTGCTGCCAAACAGACAGGCAAAGGAAAGGTGAGTCTCTCAAAGCAGGAAACCACTATTAGGTGTATTATTATTATTATAATATTTATTATTATTATATAACTATTATTATTGACCTTATTTATTTTTATTATTATTATTATTTGCATTATTCTCTGTTATTACTATTGTCGATCTTATTCTCTATTATTTTTGGTATTTTTCTCTAACAGTAATTATTTTCTATTAGTAGTAATTAATAATAATATAGAAAAATACCAATAATAACAGAATAATAATAATAGAAAATAATATCAATAATAAGTAATTATTTTCTATTAGTAGTAACAGTATTGGTATTCTCTATTTATTAGTATTAGTATTATTATCTATTATCAATATTTTCTATTCTTATTTCTATTCTTATTATTGATATTATTTTCTATTCTTATCAGTATTTTTCTGTTATTATAATTGGTATTATTTTCTATTCTTATTATTATTCTCTGTTATTATTGGTATTATTTTCTATGCTTATTATTGGTATTTTTCTCTAACAGTAATTATTTTCCATTAGTAGTAATAGTATTGGTATTCTCTGTTTATTAATATTAGTATTATTATCTATTATTATCAATATTATTTTCTAGTCTTATTTTCTATTCTTATCAGTAATTTTCTATTATTATAATTGGTATTATTTTCTATTCTTCTTACTCTCTATTATTATTGGTATTATTTTCTCGTCTTGGGATGGTGATTGTTGTGTTTGTGCACATGTCTGTTTTTGTTTTTAATGTTGATGCGGTCAATAGACTATTCAATAAACTTTGCTTTTGGTATGATTTTCTATAGTTATTATTGGTATTTTTCTATATTATTAATATTATTTTCTATTATTATTTTCTATTATTAGTATTTTCTTTCATTATTGGTATTTTTCTATATTATTAATATTGTTTTCTATCATTATTATTATTATTATTTTCTATTATTAGTATTTTCTTTCATTATTGGTATTTTCTATATTATTAATATTGTTTTCTATCATTATTATTATTGGTATTATTTTCTATCATTATTGGTACCTTTCTAAATTATTAATATTGTTTTTTTCTGTTATTATTATTGGTATTATTTTCAATCATTGTTGATATTAGTATTTTTCTACATTATTACTACTTTCTATTATTATTATTGGTATTGTTTTCTATCATTGTTGGTCTTTTATATTATTATTAATAATGTTTTATATTATTATTATTGGCATTTTCTATCATCATTATTATTGTAATTTTTCTATATTAATAATAATATTGTTTTTTATTATTGTTATTGGTATTATTTTCCATCATTATATTTAGTATTTTTCTATATTATTATTAATATTGTTTTCTATTATTATTGGTATTGTTTTCTATCATTATTATCTATATTATTGTTCTTGTTTTCTATTATTACTATTGGTATAATTTTTATCATCATTATTGGTATTCTATATTATGATTGCTTTCTATTATTATTATTATTATTATTGGTATTATTTTCTATCATAATTGGTATTTTTCTATATTATTTTTAATATTATTTTCTATTATTATTGGTATTATTTTCTATCATCATTATTGGTATTTTCCTATATTATTATTAACATTATTTTCTGTTATTATTAATAGCCGTGATTATCATGCATTGCTGTGGCCCAGTCTGTGTATATGTGTTTTGTGTGTATATATATGCATATACGTGTGTATGTATATTTGTGTATGTGTGTATATACTATATATCTGTGTTTGTGTATATATGTGTTATTATTTCAGTTTTTACTATATAGTTATTCGCTGCATTGCATTGGAAAGAATGGTGCAGTTGCAAAAAGTTGGGTCAAGAACTGAGAACCCCTTTGAAGGACATTTATTTACCAATGACCACTGTGGAGGACCACTTTTTGACCACGTTTGGTGGTTTTCTTTCCCCGCAGAGCCCTACACGGTGGGCTACAGCCAGTCCAGCCTCATCCACCTGGTTGGGCCCTCGGACTGCACGATGCTTGGATTCGTCCACGGAGGTAGGCCCTTCCCCATTGTATATCTTATCATAATAATAATGATGATAATGGTGATGATGATGATTATGATTATGATTATGATTGTAATTGCAAGGCTGGCAAAGACGTATCTGAATAAATCAATAAAAATAATAATATAATTATAATATAATGTATATATATATATATATAATATAATTATAAGATAATTAATATATATAATTAATATATAATTATAATATAATTAATATAATTATAATATATGGTTATAATATAATTATAATATAATATCCATCCATTCATCCATCTATCATCTGGTCTATCTATCATCTTCTCTGTCTATCCGTCCATCATCTTGTCTGTCTATCTATCTATCTATCTATCTATCTATCTATCTATTTATCGTCTTGTCTGTCTGTCTATCCATCTATTTATTTATCACTAGCTTGGGGACCCGGTGCTGCCCGGGTTATTAGAGAAAGTGGGTAATGGTGGTTCTGTATGCCAAATTTGGTCTTTATTGGTCATTGGATGATGGTTGCATTGTTTTCAGGAAGTGAGTGAAGGTACTTGAAGTGCCATCATCCATGGTGCGCCCTTCTCCAAACAGCAGCAGGATATAGAGTGGGTCATGGGGGCTCTGTGTGCCAAGTTTGGTCTTTATCAGCCATTGGATGAGGGTGGTAGTGGTTTCAGTAAGTGAGTGAAGGTAATGCAAGTCCCATCATCCAAAGTCCATCCTCCTTCAAACTGCAGCAGGATGTAGAGTGGGTCATGGGGGCTCTGTGTGCTAAGTTTGGTCTAGATTGGTCTATGGATGAGGGTTGCAGCAATCTTGGGAAGGAAGTGGAGGTACTTGAAGTCCCATCATCCATGGTCTGTCCTCCTCCAAACTGCACCAAGATGTAGAGTGGGTCATGGGGGCTCTGTGTGCTAAGTTTGGTCTTGATCAGTCATTGGATTAGGGTCACAGTGGTTTCAGTAAGTGAGTAAACATACTGCAAGTCCCATAATCCATGGTCCATCCCCAGCCAAACCACACCAGGACATAAAGTGGGTCATGAGAGGTCTATGTGCCAATTTTGGTCCTGATCAGTCATTGGATGAGGTTAACAGCGGTCTCAGAATGCGAGTGATGGTACTGCAAGTCCCATCATCCATGGTTCATCCTCCTCCAAACTGCAGTAGGATGTCGAGTGGGTCTTGTGTGCTCTGTTTGCAAAGTGTGGTCTGTATTGGTAATTTTCTGACAGAGCCCCTGGCCTTTCCTTTCCTCTCTTTGTCGTCTTGGAATCTTGGAATTGAGGCTGGCCAATCAGAGACCATATACAAATTTCCTTCTGTCATGTCCCTGTTACTGTCATGAACCCTTTTCTCCACCAGGGGCTCCTGTTGAAGCAGGCCAATCAGGGATCATATGCAAATAGCACCACAGCAGCAGCCAGTCAGAATCTTGGAACTTTCAGGCTGGCCAATCAGAAAGCCGGCACATACACCGCCACACATCCGCCGCATACAAGTTTTGACTTTTATTATATACTAGCTTGGGGACCTGGCGCTGCCCGGGTTATTAGAGAAAGGAATTGTATATCAAGGTTGGTGTTTATCAGTTATTTATATGGCTCGCAGTGGTCTCAGGAAGTTCGTGAAGGTACTGCGAGTCCCATCATCTGTGGTCCATCGTCCTCCAAACTGCACCAGGATGGAGAGAGGGTCATGGGGGCTCTGTGTGCTAAGTTTGGTCTGGATCAGTCATTGGATGAGGGTCACAGCAGTCTCAGAAAGTGAGTTAAGGTACTGCAAGTCCCATCATCCATAGTCTCCCTCAAACATCACCAAAATGTTGAGTTGGCCATGGGGGCTCTCTGTGCCAAGTTTGGTCTTTACTGGTATTCGGATGAATGTCACTGTGGTTTCAGGAAGTGAGTGAAGGTACTGCAAGTCCCATCATCCATTGTCCGTCCTCCTCCAAACAGCACCAGGATGTAGAGTCTCTCATGGGGGCTCTGTGTGCCAAGTTTGGTCTTGATTGGTTATTAGATGAGGGTTGCAGCAGTCTTGGGAAGTGAGTGGAGGTACTTGAAATCCCATCATCCATAGTCTGTTCTCCCCCAAACCTCACCAGAATGTTGAGTTGGCCATGGGGGTTCTGTGTGCCAAGTTTAGTCTTCATCAGTCATTGGATGAGGGTCTCAGTAGTTTCACTAAGTGAGTGAAGGAACTGCAAGTCCCATCGTCCATGGTGCATCATCCTCCAAACTGCACCAGGATGTAGAGTGCATCATGGAGACCCGGTGTGCCAAGTTTGGTCCTTATCAGAAATTGGATGATGGTTGCAGTGGTCTCAGGAATTGAGCGAAGAGACTGCAAGTCCCATAATCCATGCTCGATCCATAGTCAAACCACACCATGGTGTAAAGTAGGTCATGAGAGGTCTATGTGCCAAGTTTGGTGTTGTTCAGTCATTATTGAGGGTCGCAGCAGTCTCGGAAAGCGAGTAGAGGTACTTCAAGTCCCATCATCCATGGTATGCCCTACTCCAAACCGCAGTAGGATGTAGAGTGGGTCATGGGGGCTCTGTGTGCCAAGTTTGGTTTTGTTCGGACATGAGATTAGGGTTGCAGCAGTCTTGGGAAGAGAGTGGAGGTACTTGAAGTCCTATCATCCATGGTCTGTCCTCCTCGAAAGTACACCAGGATGTAGAGTGGGTCATGGGGACTCTGTGTGCCAAGTTTGGTCTTGATCAGTCATTGGCAAGGGTCTCAGTGGTCTCAGGAAGTGAGTGAAGTGACTGCAAGTCCCATCATCCATTGTCAAATTCTTCCAAACCGCACCAGGATGTAGAGTGGGTTATGCGGGCTCTCTGTGTAAATTGTGGTCCTGATCCATCATTGTTGGCAGTTATAATGGTTTTAGGAAGGGAGTGCAGGTATTGCAAGTCCCATCGTCCATGGTGCATCTTCCTCCAAGCTGCACCAGGATGTAGAGTGTGTCATGGAGACTCAGTGTGCCAAGTTTGGTCTTTATCGGTAATTGGATGAGGGTTGCAGTGGTCTCAAGAATTGAGCAAAGGTACTGCAAGTCCCATAATCCATGGTCCATCCCCGGCCAAACCACACCAGGACGTAAAGTGGGTCATGAGAGGTCTATGTGCCAGGTTTGGTCCTGATCAGTCATTGGATGTGGTTAACAGCGGTCTCAGAATGTGAGTGATGGTACTGCAAGTCCCATCATCCATGGTTCATCCTCCTCCAAACTGCAGTAGGATGTCGAGTGGGTCATGGGGGCTCTGTGTGCCAAGTATGGTCTGTATTGGTAATTGTCTGACTCCGCCCCCTCTGGCCTTTTCCTTTCCTCTCTTTGTCATCTCGGAATCTTGGAATTGATGCTGGCCAATCAGAGACCATATGCAAATTTCCTTCTCATGTCCCCGTTTCTGCCATGAACTCTTTTCTCCACCAGGGGCTCCTATTGAAGCTGGCCAATCAGAGACCATATGCAAATAGCACCACTGGGGCAGCCAATCAGAATGTTGGAACTTTCAGGCTGGCCAATCAAAACGCTGGCACATACTCCTCCCGTCGCACCGCCACACTTTTGTCCGCCGCATACAAACTTTCACCTTTATTATATACATAGACTAGCTTGGGGACCCGGCGTTGCCCGGGTTATTAGAGAAAGTGGGTAATGGTGGTTCTGTATGCCAAGTTTGGTCTTTATTGGTCTTTGGATAATGGCTGCATTATTTTCAGGAAGAGAGTGAAGGTACTTGAAGTCCCATCATTCATGGCCCATCCTCCTACAAACAGCAGCAGGGTATAGAGTGGGTCATGGGGGCTCTGTGTGCCAAGTTTGGTCTTTATCAGTCATTAGATGAGGGTGGCAGTGGTGTCAGTAAGTGAGTGAAGGTACTCCAAGTCCCATCATCCAAAGTCCATCCTCTTTCAAACAGCAGCAGAATGTAGAGTGGATCATGGGGGCTCTATGTGGCAGGTTTGGTCTTGATTGATCATTAGAAGAGGGTTGCAGCAATCTTTGGAAGGGAGTGGAGGTACTTGAAGTCCCATCATCCATGGTCTGTCCTCCTCCAATCTGCACCAGGATGTAGAGTGGGTCATTGGAGCTCCATGTGCCAAGTTTAGTCTTGATTAGTCATTGGCGAGGGTCTCAGTGGTCTCAGGAAGTGAGCAAAGGTACTGCAAGTCCCATCATCCATCTCCAATTTTTTCCAAACAACACCAGGACGTAACGTGGGTCATGAGAGGTCTATGTGCCAAGTTTGGTCTTGATCCGTCATTGGATGAGGTTTGCAGAGGTCTCAGAATGTGAGGGAAGGTACTGGAAGTTCCATCATCCATGGTCCACCCTTCTCCAAAACTGCAGCAGGATGTAGAGTGGGTCATGGGGGCTCTGTGTGCCAACTGTGGTCTTGATTGGTCATTAGATGAGTTTTGCAGCATCTTGGGGAGTGGAGGTACTTGAAGTCCCATCATCCATGGTCTGTCCTCCTCCAAACTGCACCAGGATGTAGAGTGGGTCATTGGAGCTCCATGTGCCAAGTTTAGTCTTGATGAGTCATTGGCGAGGGTCTCAGTGGTCTCAGGAAGTGAGTGAAGTGACTGCAAGTCCCATTATCCATTGTCAAATTCTTCCAAACCACACCAGGATGTAGAGTGGTCATGCTGGGTCTCTGTGTAAATTGTGGTCCTGATCCATCATTGTTGGCAGTTGTAATGGCCTTAGGAAGGGAGTGCAGGTATTGCAAGTCCCATCGTCCATGGTGCACCCTCCTTCAAACTGCACCTGGATGTAGAGTGCGTCATGGAGACTCAGTGTGCCAAGTTTGGTCTTTATCGGTAATTGGATGAGTGGTCTCAGGAATTTCGCAAAAGTACTGCAAGTCCCATAATCCATGGTCTATCCCCAGCCAAACACACACCAGGACGTAAAGTGGGTCATGAGAGGTCTATGTGGCAAGTTTGGTCCTGATCAGACATTGGATGAGGTTAACAGCGGTCTCAGAATGTGAGTGATGGTACTGTAAGTCCCATCATCCAAAGTCGATCCTCCTTCAAACTGCAGCAGGATGCTGAGTGGGTCATGGGGGCTCTGTGTGCCAAGTTTGATCTTGATCAGACATTAGATGAGGGTTGCAGCTGTCTTGGGAAGGGAGTGGAGGTACTTCAAGTCCCATCATCCATGGTCTGTCCTCCTCAAAAGTGCACCAGAATGTGGAGTGGGTCATGGGGACTCTGTGTGCCAAGTTTGGTCTTTATCGGTAATTGGATGAGGGTTGCAGTGGTCTCAAGAATTGAGCAATGGTACTGCAAGTCCCATAATCCACGGTCCATCTCCGGCCAAACCACACCAGGACGTAAAGTGGGTCATGAGAGGTCTATGTGCGAAGTTTGGTCCTGATCAGTCATTGGATGAGGTTAACAGCGGTCTCAGAATGGGAGTGGTGGTACTGCAAGTCCCATCATCCATGGTTCATATTCCTCCAAACTGCAGTAGGATGTAGAGTGGGTGATGGGGGCTCTGAGTGCCTATTTCGGTCTGTATTGGGGGTGTTCTGACCCAGCCCCCGGCCTTTCCTTTCCTCTCTTTCTCATCTCGGAATCTTGCATTTGAGGCTGGCCAATCAGAGACCATATGCAAATTTCCTTCTGTCATGCCCCGTTTCTGCCATGAACCCTCTTCTCCACCAGGGGCTCCTATTGAAGCTGGCCAATCAGAGACCATATGCAAATAGCAGCACAGCGGCAGCCAATCAGAACGCTGCCACATATTCCTTCCGCCCTTCCTCTGTCCGATACAAACACTCTTCTTTATTATATACTAGCTTGGGGACCCGGCGTTGCCCGGGTTATTAGAGAAAGTGGGTAATGGTGGTTCTGTATGCCAAGTTTGATCTTTATTGGTCTTTGGATAACGGCTGCATTATTTTCAGGAAGTGAGTGAAGGTACTTTAAGTCCCATCATCCATGGGCCATCCTCCTACAAACAGCAGCAGGATATAGAGTGGGTCATGGGGGCTTTGTGTGCCAAGTTTGGTCTTTATCAGTCATTAGATGAGGGTGGCAGTGGTGTCAGTAAGTGAGTGAAGGTAGTGCAAGTCCCATCATCCAAAGTCCATCCCCTTTCAAACTGCAGCAGGATGTAGAGTGGATCATGAGGGCTCTGTGTGCCAAGTTTGGTCTTGATCGGTCATTAGAAGAGGGTTGCAGCAATGTTTTGAAGGGAGTGGAGGTACTTGAAGTCCCATCATCCATGGTCTGTCCTCCTCCAAACTGTAGCAGGATGCAGAGTGGGTCATTGGAGCTCCATATGCCAAGTTTAGTCTTGATTAGTCATTGGCGAGGGTCTCAGTGGTCTCAGGAAGTGAGCAAAGGTACTGCAAGTCCCATCATCGATCTCCAAATTTTTCCAAACAACACCAGGACGTAAAGTGGGTCAAGAGAGGTCTATGTGCCAAGTTTGGTCTTGATCCGTCATTGGATGAGGTTTGCAGAGGTCTCAGAATGTGAGTGAAGGTACTGGAAGTCCCATCATCCATGGTGCACCCTTCTCCAAAACTGCAGCAGGATGTAGAGTGGGTCATGGGGGCTCTGTGTGCCAAGTTTGGTCTTGATCGGACATTAGGTGAGGGTTGCAGCAGTCTTGGGTAGTGGAGGTACTTGAAGTCCCATCATCCATGGTCTGTCCTCCTCGAAAGTGCACCAGGATGTAGAGTGGGTCATTGAAGCTCCATGTGCCAAGTTTAGTCTTGCTGAGTCATTGGCGAGGGTCTCAGTGGTCTCAGGAAGTGAGTGAAGTGACTGCAAGTCCCATCATCCATTGTCAAATTCTTCCAAACCGCACCAGGATGTAGAGTGAGTCATGTGGGCTCTCTGTGTAAATTGTGGTCCTGATCCATCATTGTTGGCAGTTATAATGGTCTTAGGAAGGGAGTGCAGGTATTGCAAGTCCCATCGTCCATGGTGCATCCTCCTTCAAACTGCACCTGGATGTAGAGTGCGTCATGGAGACTCAGTGTGCCAAGTTTGGTATTTATTGGTAATTGGATGAGGGTTGCAGTGGTCTGAAGAATGAGCAATGGTACTGCAAGTCCCATAATCCACGGTCCATCCCTGGCCAAACCACACCAGGACGTAAAGTGGGTCATGAGAGGTCTCTGTGCAAAGTTTGGTCCTGATCAGTCATTGGATAAGGTTAACAGCGGTCTCAGAATGTGAATGGTGGTACTGCAAGTCCCATCATCCATGGTTCATAGTCCTCCAAACTGCAGTAGGATGTCGAGTGGGTGATGGGGGCTCTGTGTGCCTATTTCGGTCTGTATTGGGAGTGTTCTGACCCAGGCCCCTTTGGCCTTTCCTTTCCTCTCTTTCTCATCTCGGAATGTTGGAATTGAGGCTGGCCAATCAGAGACCATATGCAAATTTCCTTCTGTCATTCCCCGTTTCTGCCATGAACCCTCTTCTCCACCAGGGGCTCCTATTGAAGCTGGCCAATCAGAGACCATATGCAAATAGCACCACAGCGGCAGCCAATCAGAACGCTGCCACATACCCCTTCCGCCCTCCGCACCTCTGTCCTTCCCATACAAACAAACACTCTTCTTTATTATATATATAGATATAGATATATAATATTATATATATATATATAATATAAGAATATATAATATATATATATTTATATATAATATAAGAATATATATATAATATATATATATATATATATATTATATATATATATAAGAATATATTTTATATATATATATATATATATATATATAATAAGAATATATATATATATATATATATATATATATATATATATATAAGAATAATAACAATATAGTATATGATATATAATATTTACGGTACAGAATATTAATATGATAATGACATTATAAGATAATATAAACTATAATAAATATAATAGAATAATAATAATATATAATAATAATGTATAATATGTCCCTTCAGGGAGATAGAGCGGAATATAAATAAATTTTTATTGTTATGTATAATAAGAATAATAATTGTCATGTATTATCATTATAGTAATAATATAATAATAATTGTCATATATTATAATAATAATAATAATAAAATAATTGTCATGTATCATCATTATAACAATATAATAATATATAATATATGATAATATACAACTATATATATATATATATATATATATATATATATATATGTATGTATGTATGATAATATACAACAAGGGAGCCCCTGGTGGTGCAGTGGGTTAAACCGCTGAGCTGCTGACCTTGCTGACCAAAAGGTTGGTGATTTGAATCTGGCGAGTGGGGTGAGCTCCCGCTGTTAGCTCCAGGTTCTGCTCACCTAGCAGTTCAAAAACATGCAAATGTGAGTAGATCAGTAGGTACTGCGCTGATGGGAAGGTAATGGCGCTCCATGCAGTCATGCCGGCCACATGACCTTGGGGGTGTCTATGGACAACGCCGGCTCTTTGGCTTAGAAATGGGCAACCTTTACCTACTATACAACAATATATAATATATTTCACCCAGGACTTGACATAAGGCCATGGGATCCTGGGAGTTGTAGTTTGGCCCTCTTGAGCGGAGAAGGATGGGGACTTTGGGAAACTGCAGCTCCCAGGTTCGAATCCCGCTCTTTTGTTGTTGTTGTTGTGATTGTTGCAGGGGTGACCATGAAGCTGATGGACGAAGTGGCCGGGATCGTGGCTGCCCGCCATTGCAAGACCAACATTGTGACGGCCTCCGTGGACGCCATCAACTTCCATGAGAAGATCAAGAAGGGTGAGCAGGCACGCCAGGACAGGCCCCCCCCCTCCTCTCTCTCTGTCCATCCATCCGTCCATCCATCCATCATCTTGTCCATCTATCTATCATCTTGTCTATCTATCCATCTATCTATTGATCTATCATCTTGTCTGTCCATCCATCCATCATCTTATCTATCTATTTATCTATCATTTTGTCTGTCTGTCCATCCATCCATCATCTTGTCTATCTATCCATCCATCTATTGATCTATCATCTTGTCTGTCTGTCTATCCATCATCTTGTCTATCTATCTATCCATCTATCTATTTATCTATCATTTGTATCCATCATCTTGTCTATTTATCTATCATTTTGTCTCTCTGTCCATCCATCCATCCATCATCTTGTCTGTCTGTCTATCTATCTATCTATCTATCTATCTATCTATCTATCTATCTGATTATCTGTCTGTCTATCTATCTATCTATCTATCTATCTATCTGATTATCTGTCTATCTATCTATCTATCTATCTATCTATCTATCTGATTATCTGTCTATCTATCTATCTATCTATCTATCTATCTGATTATCTGTCTGTCTATCTATCTATCTATCTATCTATCAATCTATCTGATTATCTGTCTATCTATCTATCTATCTATCTATCTATCTATCTATCTATCTGATTATCTATCTATCATCTGTCTGTCTATCTATCTATCTATCTATCTATCTATCTATCTGATTATCTGTCTATCTATCTCTTCATCTATCTATCTATCTATCTATCTATCTGATTATCTGTCTGTCTATCTATCTATCTATCTATCTATCTGATTATCTATCTATCATCTGTCTGTCTATCTATCTATCTATCTATCTATCTATCTATCTGATTATCTGTCTATCTATCTATCTATCTATCTATCTATCTGATTATCTGTCTGTCTATCTATCTATCTATCTATCTATCTATCTGATTATCTATCTATCATCTGTCTATCTATCTATCTATCTATCTATCTATCTATCTATCTGATTATCTGTCTATCTATCTCTTCATCTATCTATCTATCTATCTATCTATCTATCTATCTATCTGATTATCTATCTATCTATCTATCTATCTATCTATCTATCTATCTGATTATCTGTCTGTCTATCTATCTATCTATCTATCTATCTATCTATCTATCTGATTATCTATCTATCATCTGTCTGTCTATCTATCTATCTA
>NC_090033.1:18608661-18621161 GCF_037176765.1 Anolis sagrei
ATAGATGGCTGGCTGGATGGATAGAAGATGTAATAGATGGTAGAGATGATGGATGTATGGATGGATGGATGGATAGAAGAGATGATGGATGGATAGACAGATAGATGGTAGAGGTGATGGATGGATGGATGGATAGAAGAGATGATGGATGGATACCTGGATGAAAGGATAGGTAGATGATGGATGGATAGCTGGATGGAAAGATAGATAGAAGAGATGATGGATGGATAGATAGATGGTAGAGATGATGGATGGATGGATGGATGGATGGATGGATGGATGGATAGATAGATAGATAGATAGATAGATAGACAGACAGATAGATGGTAGAGGATGGATGGATGATAGAAGAGGTGATAGATGGTAGAGTTGATGGATGGATGGATAGAAGAGATGGATGGATAGAAAGATAGATGGTAGAGTTGATGGATGGATGATAGAAGAGGTGATAGACGGTAGAGATGATGGATGGATAGAAGAGATGATGGATGGATAGAGAGATGGTAGAGTTGATTGAATGGATGGATAGAGAGAGGGAGGGATAGATGGATGGGTGGGTGGATGGATAGATAGATGGAGGGATGGATAGATAGATATACAGACAAATAAAGAGATATACTGTTGAAATAGATATAGATGTGAGATAGAGATGGATAGATAGATGGATGGTGGGTGGATAGATAGATAGATAGATAGATAGATAGATAGAGGGATGGAGAGATGGATGGATGGATGGATGGACGAACGGGTGGATAGATAGATATAGATAGATAGATAGATAGATAGATAGATAGAGGATGGATAGGAGGATGGATAGATGGATGAATAGATGGATAGATAGATAGATAGATAGATAGAAGAATGGTTGGATAGATGAATGAACAGACATTTGAGAGAGATGATTGATAGGTACAGAACAGAAGAAAGAGAGAGAGAGAGAGAATTGCAGCCTAAATGGCTGCAATTCCATCCTTCCTTCCTTCCATCCATCCATCCATTCATTCTGTTGCTTCCCTGGTTTGCTAGCCAGTGTTTCTTCCCTTTGAGCAAGCCTGTGAACACAATAATAACAATAATAATAATAAGAAGAAGAATAGGAAGAATTCAGGAAGGAATATCTCTCCATCCCTCTATCTATCTATCTGTGCAAGAGACCCGGATGAGCCGAGGATCTTCCGACGTTCCTTGCCTGTTTTCGGGCCTATTTTTAGCCTCCTTTCGCCGAGGGAGACGGCAGTGGCGGCGGAGCGCTCCTCAATTAATCCCTTCCGCCCCAACGAGCCCTGCCTTTCTTCCCGAGCGCTTCCACGAGGCGGCCGCCTCGGCCTTTATGTAATGCAGGAAGTGGAAAGTGCCGTCTTAAGGGGATGGCTCTCTTGCCTTTCCCTTTAAATCCAGATGGATTGAATAATAGGAAATCTGGAATATAAATATATTTATAATATAACATATAATACATTCTGTAGTATACAATATATTATAAATTATTACATTTCCATAAATCTACATGTTATTATTATATATTTACATATTATTATATCCACATATTATTATTATTATTATATTTACATATTATTATTATTATTAGTCATAGCATGCTTACTCTCACGCAGGAATCTACATATTATTATTATTATTATTATTATTATATTTACATATTTTTACACATTATTATATTTACATATTGTATCTACATATTATTATATATTTACATATTATTATTATTATTGGTCATATACTTCCTCTCACACAGAAATCTGCATGTTATTGTTGTTATTATATTTTCATATTATTACATATTATTATATTTACATATTATTGTGTCTACATATTATTATATATTTACATATTATTATATCCACATATTATATTTACATATTATTATTATTATTACTGGTCGTATACTTTCTCTCACGTAGAAATAACAAGAAATATTATTATTATTATATTTTCATATTATTACATATTATATTTCCATATTATTGTGTCTACATATTATTATTATTATTATATATTTACATATTATTATATTCACATATTATATTTACATATTATTATTATTATTATTGGTCGTATACTTCCTCTCACACAGAAATCTGCATGTTATTGTTGTTATTATATTTTCATATTATTACATATTATTATATTTACATATTATTGTGTCTACATATTATTATTATTATATATTTACATATTATTATTATTATTATTATTGGTCATATACTTTCTCTCACACAGAAATCTGCATGTTATTGTTGTTATTATTATATTTACATATTATTACATATTATTACATTTACATATTATTATATCTACATATTATTATTATATATTTACATATTATTATTATTATTATTGGACGTATACTTCCTCTCACACAGAAATCTGTATGTTATTGTTGTTATTATTATATTTTCATATTATTACATATTATATTTACATATTATTATATCCACATATTATTATTATATATTTCCATATTATTATTGTTATTATTGGACGTATACTTCCTCTCACACAGAAATCTGCATGTTATTGTTGTTATTATTATATTTTCATATTATTACACATTTATTTACATATTATTGTATCTACATATTATTATTATTATATTTACATATTATTATTATTATTATTATTATTGGACGTATACTTCCTCTCACACAGAAATCTGCATGTTATTGTTGTTATTATATTTTCATATTATTACATATTATTATATTTACATATTATTGTGTCTACATATTATTATTATTATATATTTCCATATTATTATCATTATTATTGGACGTATACTTCCTCTCACACAGAAATCTGCATGTTATTGTTATTATTATATTTTCATATTATTACATATTATTATATTTACATATTATTGTGTCTACATATTATTATTATTATATATTTACATATTATTATTATTATTATTGGACGTATACTTCCTCTCACACAGAAATCTGCATGTTATTGTTATTATTATATTTTCATATTATTACATATTATTATATTTACATATTATTGTGTCTACATATTATTATTATTATATATTTACATATTATTATCATTATTATTGGACGTATACTTCCTCTCACACAGAAATCTGCATGTTATTGTTATTATTATATTTTCATATTATTACATATTATTATATTTACATATTATTGTGTCTACATATTATTATTATTATATATTTACATATTATTATTATTATTATTGGACGTATACTTCCTCTCACACAGAAATCTGCATGTTATTGTTATTATTATATTTTCATATTATTACATATTATTATATTTACATATTATTGTGTCTACATATTATTATTATTATATATTTACATATTATTATCATTATTATTGGACGTATACTTCCTCTCACACAGAAATCTGCATGTTATTGTTATTATATTTTCATATTATTACATATTATTATATTTACATATTATTGTGTCTACATATTATTATTATTATATATTTACATATTATTATTATTATTATTGGACGTATACTTCCTCTCACACAGAAATCTGCATGTTATTGTTATTATTATATTTTCATATTATTACATATTATTATATTTACATATTATTGTGTCTACATATTATTATTATTATATATTTACATATTATTATCATTATTATTGGACGTATACTTCCTCTCACACAGAAATCTGCATGTTATTGTTGTTATTATATTTTCATATTATTACATATTATTATATTTACATATTATTGTGTCTACATATTATTATTATTATATATTTACATATTATTATCATTATTATTGGACGTATACTTCCTCTCACACAGAAATCTGCATGTTATTGTTATTATTATATTTTCATATTATTACATATTATTATATTTACATATTATTGTGTCTACATATTATTATTATTATATATTTACATATTATTATTATTATTATTGGACGTATACTTCCTCTCACACAGAAATCTGCATGTTATTGTTATTATTATATTTTCATATTATTACATATTATTATATTTACATATTATTGTGTCTACATATTATTATTATTATATATTTACATATTATTATCATTATTATTGGACGTATACTTCCTCTCACACAGAAATCTGCATGTTATTGTTATTATTATATTTTCATATTATTACATATTATTATATTTACATATTATTGTGTCTACATATTATTATTATTATATATTTACATATTATTATCATTATTATTGGACGTATACTTCCTCTCACACAGAAATCTGCATGTTATTGTTGTTATTATATTTTCATATTATTACATATTATTATATTTACATATTATTGTGTCTACATATTATTATTATTATATATTTACATATTATTATCATTATTATTGGACGTATACTTCCTCTCACACAGAAATCTGCATGTTATTGTTATTATTATATTTTCATATTATTACATATTATTATATTTACATATTATTGTGTCTACATATTATTATTATTATATATTTACATATTATTATCATTATTATTGGACGTATACTTCCTCTCACACAGAAATCTGCATGTTATTGTTGTTATTATATTTTCATATTATTACATATTATTATATTTACATATTATTGTGTCTACATATTATTATTATTATATATTTACATATTATTATCATTATTATTGGACGTATACTTCCTCTCACACAGAAATCTGCATGTTATTGTTATTATTATATTTTCATATTATTACATATTATATTTACATATTATTGTGTCTACATATTATTATTATTATATATTTACATATTATTATTATTATTATTGGACGTATACTTCCTCTCACACAGAAATCTGCATGTTATTGTTATTATTATATTTTCATATTATTACATATTATTATATTTACATATTATTGTGTCTACATATTATTATTATTATATATTTACATATTATTATCATTATTATTGGACGTATACTTCCTCTCACACAGAAATCTGCATGTTATTGTTATTATTATATTTTCATATTATTACATATTATTATATTTACATATTATTGTGTCTACATATTATTATTATTATATATTTACATATTATTATCATTATTATTGGACGTATACTTCCTCTCACACAGAAATCTGCATGTTATTGTTATTATTATATTTTCATATTATTACATATTATATTTACATATTATTGTGTCTACATATTATTATTATTATATATTTACATATTATTATTATTATTATTGGACGTATACTTCCTCTCACACAGAAATCTGCATGTTATTGTTATTATTATATTTTCATATTATTACATATTATTATATTTACATATTATTGTGTCTACATATTATTATTATTATATATTTACATATTATTATCATTATTATTGGACGTATACTTCCTCTCACACAGAAATCTGCATGTTATTGTTATTATTATATTTTCATATTATTACATATTATTATATTTACATATTATTGTGTCTACATATTATTATTATTATATATTTACATATTATTATCATTATTATTGGACGTATACTTCCTCTCACACAGAAATCTGCATGTTATTGTTATTATATTTTCATATTATTACATATTATTATATTTACATATTATTGTGTCTACATATTATTATTATTATATATTTACATATTATTATTATTATTATTGGACGTATACTTCCTCTCACACAGAAATCTGCATGTTATTGTTATTATATTTTCATATTATTACATATTATTATATTTACATATTATTGTGTCTACATATTATTATTATTATATATTTACATATTATTATCATTATTATTGGACGTATACTTCCTCTCACACAGAAATCTGCATGTTATTGTTGTTATTATATTTTCATATTATTACATATTATTATATTTACATATTATTGTGTCTACATATTATTATTATTATATATTTACATATTATTATCATTATTATTGGACGTATACTTCCTCTCACACAGAAATCTGCATGTTATTGTTATTATTATATTTTCATATTATTACATATTATTATATTTACATATTATTGTGTCTACATATTATTATTATTATATATTTACATATTATTATTATTATTATTGGACGTATACTTCCTCTCACACAGAAATCTGCATGTTATTGTTATTATTATATTTTCATATTATTACATATTATTATATTTACATATTATTGTGTCTACATATTATTATTATTATATATTTACATATTATTATCATTATTATTGGACGTATACTTCCTCTCACACAGAAATCTGCATGTTATTGTTATTATTATATTTTCATATTATTACATATTATTATATTTACATATTATTGTGTCTACATATTATTATTATTATATATTTACATATTATTATCATTATTATTGGACGTATACTTCCTCTCACACAGAAATCTGCATGTTATTGTTGTTATTATATTTTCATATTATTACATATTATTATATTTACATATTATTGTGTCTACATATTATTATTATTATATATTTACATATTATTATCATTATTATTGGACGTATACTTCCTCTCACACAGAAATCTGCATGTTATTGTTATTATTATATTTTCATATTATTACATATTATTATATTTACATATTATTGTGTCTACATATTATTATTATTATATATTTACATATTATTATTATTATTATTGGACGTATACTTCCTCTCACACAGAAATCTGCATGTTATTGTTATTATATTTTCATATTATTACATATTATTATATTTACATATTATTGTGTCTACATATTATTATTATTATATATTTACATATTATTATTATTATTATTGGACGTATACTTCCTCTCACACAGAAATCTGCATGTTATTGTTATTATTATATTTTCATATTATTACATATTATTATATTTACATATTATTGTGTCTACATATTATTATTATTATATATTTACATATTATTATCATTATTATTGGACGTATACTTCCTCTCACACAGAAATCTGCATGTTATTGTTGTTATTATATTTTCATATTATTACATATTATTATATTTACATATTATTGTGTCTACATATTATTATTATTATATATTTACATATTATTATCATTATTATTGGACGTATACTTCCTCTCACACAGAAATCTGCATGTTATTGTTATTATTATATTTTCATATTATTACATATTATTATATTTACATATTATTGTGTCTACATATTATTATTATTATATATTTACATATTATTATTATTATTATTGGACGTATACTTCCTCTCACACAGAAATCTGCATGTTATTGTTATTATTATATTTTCATATTATTACATATTATTATATTTACATATTATTGTGTCTACATATTATTATTATTATATATTTACATATTATTATCATTATTATTGGACGTATACTTCCTCTCACACAGAAATCTGCATGTTATTGTTGTTATTATATTTTCATATTATTACATATTATTATATTTACATATTATTGTGTCTACATATTATTATTATTATATATTTACATATTATTATCATTATTATTGGACGTATACTTCCTCTCACACAGAAATCTGCATGTTATTGTTGTTATTATATTTTCATATTATTACATATTATTATATTTACATATTATTGTGTCTACATATTATTATTATTATATATTTACATATTATTATCATTATTATTGGACGTATACTTCCTCTCACACAGAAATCTGCATGTTATTGTTATTATTATATTTTCATATTATTACATATTATTATATTTACATATTATTGTGTCTACATATTATTATTATTATATATTTACATATTATTATCATTATTATTGGACGTATACTTCCTCTCACACAGAAATCTGCATGTTATTGTTGTTATTATATTTTCATATTATTACATATTATTATATTTACATATTATTGTGTCTACATATTATTATTATTATATATTTACATATTATTATCATTATTATTGGACGTATACTTCCTCTCACACAGAAATCTGCATGTTATTGTTATTATTATATTTTCATATTATTACATATTATTATATTTACATATTATTGTGTCTACATATTATTATTATTATATATTTACATATTATTATTATTATTATTGGACGTATACTTCCTCTCACACAGAAATCTGCATGTTATTGTTATTATTATATTTTCATATTATTACATATTATTATATTTACATATTATTGTGTCTACATATTATTATTATTATATATTTACATATTATTATCATTATTATTGGACGTATACTTCCTCTCACACAGAAATCTGCATGTTATTGTTATTATTATATTTTCATATTATTACATATTATTATATTTACATATTATTGTGTCTACATATTATTATTATTATATATTTACATATTATTATCATTATTATTGGACGTATACTTCCTCTCACACAGAAATCTGCATGTTATTGTTGTTATTATATTTTCATATTATTACATATTATTATATTTACATATTATTGTGTCTACATATTATTATTATTATATATTTACATATTATTATCATTATTATTGGACGTATACTTCCTCTCACACAGAAATCTGCATGTTATTGTTATTATTATATTTTCATATTATTACATATTATTATATTTACATATTATTGTGTCTACATATTATTATTATTATATATTTACATATTATTATTATTATTATTGGACGTATACTTCCTCTCACACAGAAATCTGCATGTTATTGTTATTATTATATTTTCATATTATTACATATTATTATATTTACATATTATTGTGTCTACATATTATTATTATTATATATTTCCATATTATTATCATTATTATTGGACGTATACTTCCTCTCACACAGAAATCTGCATGTTATTGTTATTATTATATTTTCATATTATTACATATTATTATATTTACATATTATTGTGTCTACATATTATTATTATTATATATTTACATATTATTATTATTATTATTGGACGTATACTTCCTCTCACACAGAAATCTGCATGTTATTGTTATTATTATATTTTCATATTATTACATATTATTATATTTACATATTATTGTGTCTACATATTATTATTATTATATATTTCCATATTATTATCATTATTATTGGACGTATACTTCCTCTCACACAGAAATCTGCATGTTATTGTTGTTATTATATTTTCATATTATTACATATTATTATATTTACATATTATTGTGTCTACATATTATTATTATTATATATTTACATATTATTATCATTATTATTGGACGTATACTTCCTCTCACACAGAAATCTGCATGTTATTGTTATTATTATATTTTCATATTATTACATATTATTATATTTACATATTATTGTGTCTACATATTATTATTATTATATATTTACATATTATTATTATTATTATTGGACGTATACTTCCTCTCACACAGAAATCTGCATGTTGTTGTTATTATTATATTTTCATATTATTACATATTATTATATTTACATATTATTGTATCTGCATATTACTATTATATATTTACATATTATTTTAACCACATGGTATTATTGTATTTACGTACCATAAATATTACTATTAGTCGTATTGTGCTTCCTCTCATATAATAATAGTAATATGTAGGTAAAAGGTAAATATAATATATAATATATAATAATAATATACAATAATATATTATAATAATATATTAATATAATAATATAATATTATAATATATATATAATAATATAATATTATTAATATAATAATATAATAATAATATACAATAATATAATATAATAATATACAATAAGATACAATAATATGTAAATATAATAATAATAACAATAATAATAGTAATAATAATAACAATAATATGTAGATTCCTGCGTGAGAGAAAGCATAGTATGACTAATAATAATAATAATAATATGGAAATATAATAATAATGTGTATATAATGATATGTAAATATATAATAATAACATGTAGATATAATATGGAAATGTAATAATAATAATAATGTGCTGATTTCTGCATGAGAGAAAGTATACAGTATAAATATAAATATAATAATATGTAATATGAAAATATAATAATAATAATGTGCTGATTTCTGCATGAGAGAAAGTATACAACCAATAATAAAAATAAAAATAATAAGTAAATATAATGTGTGGCTATAATAATAAGTAAATATATAATAATATGTATTTAATTTTATATTTTTATATTATATTATCTTTATATTATATATATCTTTATATTATATGTCTTTATTATATATATGTTATCTATTATCTATCTTTTATATATTATCTACTATATAAAAGATAGATAATCGATAATATAAAGATATATAATAGATAATATATCAAAGATAGATAATATATAATATTTTTATATTATATTATCTTTATATTATATATATCTTTATATTATATGTCTTTATTATATATCTTATAATAGATAACATAATTATCTATCTTTTATATATTATCTACTATATAAAAGATAGATAATCGATAATATAAAGATATATAATAGATATATAAAGATATATAATAGACATGATATAAAGATATATTTATAATAAATATAAATACAAATATATATAAAATATATATTTATATATATATAATATATAAAATAAATATATATAAATATAAATATGTCTTTATATTATATATATTATATTATCTATTATCTATCTTTTATATATTATCTATTATATAAAAGATAGATAATAGATAATATAGATATATAATAGATATATAGATATATAATAAAGACATATAATATAAAGATATAGTTATAATATAATAAAAAGTTATATATAATATAAAGATAATATAATATAAAAATATAAAACTAAATACACTTAAGCATCTCATCTCAATTAAATATAATTTTATAATATAATAGAAAGATATATAATAGATCATATATAAAAGATATATAATAGATATATAAAGATATATAATAAAGACATATAATATAAAAATAATATAATACAAAAATATAAAACTAAATACACTTACGCATCTCATCTAAATTAAATATAATTTTATAATATAATAGAAAGATATATAATGGATAATATATAAAAGATATATAAAGATATATAATAAAGACATATAAAAATAATATAATATAAAAATAGAAAATTAAATACACTTAAGCATCTCATCTAAATTAAATATAATTTTATAATATAATAGAAAGATATATAATAGATCATATATAAAAGATTGATTATATATCTTTCTTTTATATTATAAAATTATATTTAATTGAGATGAGATGCGTAAGTGTTTGGCTCTTGGTTCTGAATAGCAGAGGCTGCTGTAGTGTGTTCCTATTGTGGGGTTGGGCTAGATGCCCTCTGGGAACCCCTCCCAAGCTCGATGGCTGCTTTTCTCCTTGGCTTGGCTTGTTGTTTCCTTTGCGGCACCTGCCAGGCGGGTTGCGAGGGGGAGGCGAGGCGGCCGCCTCGGGCCAAGAACAGCCGCCGCCGCACCACCACCACCACCGCCACGCCTGGCTTCCCACCGAGCCTCGCATGCATGCGCCACGATGCGCCTTTCACGCTCCAGCGGAGGCCTCCTGGCCCCGAAATGCCCCCGCCTGGTTGCGTGCGGAGGACTACACAGCCCATCGTCCACCGCAGAATCATGGAAGGGTCTCTGCCCCAAATGGGATGAGTGGGAGGCCCTTCACAGCCCGAAAGAGAAAGAGACGGAAGTGAAAACACAGGCCTGAGTGGAGGGGAAGAGAAAGGAAGGAGGACAAGATGAAAGGGAAGGGAGGAAGGAAGGAAGAAAATAGATGGAGGGGGGAGGAAGGAAAGGAGGGAAGGGATTGATGGAAGGAAGGGAGGAAGGAAAGGGATGGAAGGAAGGATAGAAGAGGAAGGAGAAGGAAGGAAAATGGATGGCAGAAGGAAGGAAGGAATGATGAAAGGGGAGGGAGAAATGGATGGAAGAAAAAGGAAGGAAGGAAAGAAGGAAGGAAGGAAGGAAAGGAATGGAAGGAAGGATGGAAGAGGAAGGAGAAGGAAGGAAAATGGATGGAAGAAGGAAGGAAGGAATGATGAAAGGGGAGGGAGAAATGGATGGAAGAAAAAGGAAGGAAGGAAGGAAAGGAATGGAAGGAAGGATGGAAGAGGAAGGAGAAGGAAGAAAATGGATAGAAGAAGGAAGGAAGGAATGATTAAAGGGGAGGGAGAAATGGATGGAAGGAAAAGGAAGGAAAGAAGGAAGGAAGGGACTGATGGAAGGAAGGAAAGGGGTGGAAGGAATGATGAAAGGAAGGAGAATGAAGGAAAATGGATGGAAGAAGGAAGGAAGGAAGGAGTGATTAAAGGGGAGGGAAAAATGGATGGAAGAAAAAGGAAGGAAGGAAGGAAAGAAGGAAGGAAGGAAGGGACTGATGGATGGAAGGAAGGAAAGGGATGGAAGGAAGGATAGAAGAGGAAGGAGAAGGAAGGAAAATGGATGGAAGAAGGAAGGAAGGAGTGATTAAAGGGGAGGGAGAAATGGATGGAAGAAAAAGGAAGGAAGGAAGGAAGGGACTGATGGA